>NC_142944.1:50736258-50798758 GCF_046866305.1 Octopus bimaculoides
CAGAACACGTTTGAACATTTTAATGAAACTTTTTTCTTTTATCCTTATTCCAACCTCATTTGAGCCTTCTAAAAGTTATAAAAAGGAAGAAGTCAGTCATTTTACTACAGTTGTCAAGAACTCCACTCGACTGTGAGTCAATACATTTTGAAATTTGATGATTACTACGAGCGTATGAAAGCGCTAATAGAACTTTATGAACATTACAAAATATTTTTTTAATGGTTAACACACTTCAACATTGTAAATTTTTTTTTTAAATGCAGTAATAAAAAACGTGAAAACTAGACCATGTTGTTACTTTATTCAACTGATTTATATATATATATATATATATATATATATATATATATATATATATATATATATATATATATATATATATATATATATATATATACATACATATATATATATATATATCGTCGTCGCAGCACTCCGTCGGTTACGATGACGAGCGTTCCAGTTGATCTGATCAACGGAACAGCCTGTTCATGAAATTAACGTGCAAGTGGCTGAGCACTCCACAGACACGTGTACCCTTAACGTAATTCTCGTGGAGATTCAGCGTCACACAATGTGTGACAAGGTTGGCCCTTTGAAATACAGGTACAACAAAAACAGGAAGAAAGAGTGAGAGAAAGTTGCGGTGAAAGAGTACAGTAGAGTTCGCCACCACTCCCTGTTGGAGCCTCGTGGAGCTTTAGGTGTTTTCACTCAATAAGCACTCACGACGCCCGATCTGGGAATCGAAACCGCGATCCCATGACCGCGAGTCCACTGCCCTAACCATTGCGGCTCCACTTACATATTTCCTTCAATACTTTTCTCGATGGATTAAGTGTTCGTTTCTCTTTTTGCCTTCTACAATTTTATTCTTGGATCTTCTATATATATATGATTAATTTTCCTCCGTCTGGCTGTATATTCCATCTTCTGTCTTTCATTTGTTATATATATATATATATATATATATATATATATATATATATATAATGGAACGCCACATATTCTTATTTTATATAAATAGGTACATTAAGCGTACACAAAACAAATATACGCGCATATCTTTATCATCGTTTTTATCTATATCATTTAGAAATACACCTCGTCGTTTCCGTTTCTGTTTTTCATGTTCCCTTAACTTTGCTTCTATCATTTTCCTTTCACTCTACTTCCACTTTCATTTCACCTCTGCGATAGGCAAGCTAATCTTGAAAATATTAAGTAACAGAAATTCAAATATCGAACCAAAAATCGGACAAGAAACTAGATTCCTGTAGAAATGAAAATTAAAATATTAAATCAGCATCAAAATAGAAAAGTGTTTCGCAGTAACTTGAAAATAGTTTCATAAAAACAAACTATTAGAACATCTAAAAGAACTGAAGACGAATAAAAACAGGGAAAAAGCCAGTTATATCGCTGCATCTTCAAAACACACAAACTATTTTAAATAGAAGATAAAAAAAAAACCTCTGCTTCTGCTAGACGACAAAGTGTAGTAAGAATTTACGGTCAAATTAACATTACAAATCAAACATCTAATCGACTACAATTTCCGCTAGTAAATGATAGCATGAAAAAATTTGAAGATCAACGCTTTCTCCATTACAGGCGCGGGAATGGCTGTAAGAAGAAACTCGCCTTGTAACTACATCGCAGTTTCAGATTCATACTCACTGTAGGCGACTTGCTATAGTACCAAACCAAACTAACTAATGCCTCTTGAGTGAATTTAGTTTATGGAAATCGTGTGGAAGAGTTGATCTATAAATTATATATATATATATATATATATACACACACATATATATATATATATACAAAGAAAACGGAGAATATATACACAGAATAATCAATTCATTTATTATCATAGTCTAGTCGAATTAATGAGTTTATTCATATAGCCTACGGTGCGTTTCGGTTGATTGTTCTTATCTATATTTACACATTTAAAGTGCATTATGAAGCTGAAAAAAAAAAAACCTCCTCAGAGCAAATTGACTGATATTTTTCACATCCTAACAGATGGAAAATGTATTCCGATTGATTTGTAGCACGAGCGTCTTGGATTCTGTTCTAAAAATAGCTAGAGGTTGATTTTGACCTTACTGGATAAGGGATAGGCAGAGTTCAGAAGAACTAGGTCATGCTACTATTCACTTTTTTGGGTAGTGCCTATTAACGTTTATAAACTAGCCACTACCTTTCAACCTATTCGATATGTCCAAAATACATTCCTCTATGTCCTTATGCCGCCCTTTCGGCAAAATTTATTAACTATTCAGGCTTACAAATCTGCCCCTATTATTCGTACTATTAAGCATGTCCATAACATATTCTTCTACACTGGGATCTCGGTTTGTTATCGTCCCAGTAACTTAGCGAATCGACAGAAAAGATCCGATAGAATAAATACCAGATATAAAAACAGAATAAGTACTTGGGCCAGTTCTTTCAATTGAAACTCTTCAAGGCCTTGACCCAGAATGGCCGCAGTTCAAGGACCAAAAGAGGTAAAGGAATGAAACATAAAAGTATAATGTTTATAAAGCGATAAGAAGAGTCCACAAGAATTTGTTCCGAAAGCAAAAAAAATATGTCAGAGAACTTTTGTATCTAGAACGGAAGAAGAAAAGCAAAAGAAAAGAAAAGAAAAGAAACAGCGTGTTCACAACGTCTGAGGATCGGATCACAGCGGTATCAGGGTATTATTTACTTGGTCACGGTTTTCGTGCCGCTAAGTTACGTGACAGTGAAACAATGTAAACTAATCTTAGACCGGTGTGAACACAGATACGAGCAAAGACGAAGATTTTCATAGTCATTTTTCTATGCATTCGATAATCGTATTTGTTTCCCCATTTCAATGATTGTTTAAATTTAGTTTGCGCTTGTTTTTATGTTGTTTTTTTTTTTCCTGTTCATTTTATGATATTATTGGTTTTTAATTTTGGCACAAGGCCAGCGATTTGAGGAAAGTGGGTAAGTCGACTCCATCGACCCAGTGTTCTATTCACCCCGAAAGGATGAAAGGCAAAATCAACCTCGGCGGTATTTGAACTCAAAACGTGAATGAGAAAATTCCTATTTGTAAATCTCACAACGTGAGATATTCAGCAACAGTACTTTGTAGTAAAGATTATTTGCCAACATAACATGACAGTCCTGGCTTAGGACGAATGTTGCTGTAATTTAGCCCCAGGAGACATTGCCTCCAGCTGGCTATACGACACGATCTGTGTCCTTACATTTTTGAACAAGGGAATCTAGCACTCCCACTCAGCACAAAAAGATATCTGTGTATCGCGATTTATGGGTTACTTACAGCAACATTCGTCCTAAACTAGGACTGCCGTGTTATGTTGGCAAACAATCTTTACTACAAAGTACTGTTGCTGAATATCTCTCATTGTGAGATTTAAAAATAGTAATTTTCTAATTTATAGATCAATGACTAGTTGTCACTTTGAAAACTATATACTTCGAACGGGAATTTGGCAGTGCTACCTCTAACCGAAGATTTATTCTGTACTGATGAAGGGAAATCGCGAAACACAGATATTGTTTTGAGCTGAGTGAGGGTGTTAGATTCCTTTGTTCGAAAATATAAGGACACAGATCGTGTCGTATAGCAAGCTGGAGACGATGTCACATGGGGCTAAATTACAGTAACATTAGTCCTAAACCAGGGCTACCATGTTATGTTGGCAAACAATCTTTACTTCAAAATGTGAAAACAAACAAAATGCTCGCCAAGCATGTTGCCCCGTGTGCTAACGACTCTGCCAATTCGACGCCTTCTTTTTAATATAATATTGATTTCAAATTTTGGCACAAGGCCAGCAATTTCGGTGGAGGGGTTAAGTCGATTACATCGATCACAGAACTCGAAAGGATGAGAAGTGAAGTCGACTTCGGTGGAATTTGAAATCAGAACGTAAATACGGACGATTCTGTCAGCTCGCCGCCATTTTTTTCATAATATAAAATCATTTCTGCCTTTATTTACGCGATTTCCCTTAGTACAGTAACTCGAAGAACCAATTTTCTGTGTAAAACTAGGGACAACTGTATAAATATATGCATGCATGTATGTATGTATACATAAATGAATGCATAACTACATATTTACACATAGATATAGGTATATATAAGCATATATGTATATATATATATATATATATATATATATATATATATATATTTGTTTTGCAAGATTTTTGATGTGAAATCGTGTGTTGAAACAGATGTCTTTGTACTTGGGGATGGTCATATTGCCAGTTTAGCCAATAAAAACACACGCACTGTATATTTGGTGTTAATTTGCTTCAGCTTTATATTACATTAATCTTAATCTTATTTCGGCCAGAGTTCTTTCGTCACACTTCTGTGACCTCATCAGTGGTTCTTTGTTTCCTTCTTTCTTATGTGTGTCTCACCTTGCTAACTATCAGCCATTTTGTATTTTGTATTCCTATTGTATGTGTCTACACATGCGTGTCCTTCAATGTGTCTGTGTATTTTGTAAGTGCATGTGTGTATGGGGAGTGTCTGTATCACCTATATTCTCTATTAATATGTGTTCGTTTGTATTTGTTTTTATTTATTTATTTGTTCATGTGTGTGTTTTTGTTTTTGTTTTTTTTATGTTTAATTAATTTTTGTTAACGTATGTAGTATTTAATTCCATTTGTTTATCTATGTATTGTATTATACTTTGTTCATATTATTATTGGTTTATGGGTAACATGTTGTCACATGCTGTGGTTTGTGGTTTGTTAGTGGTGTGTGTTAGTGTTCCATTCTAGTTTCCTATTCAGGCTAGGTTTCTCTTCTATTATGTGTGTAGCTTCAGTAATTTGTCTAAGTGCTGCATCACTGCTATGTGTAGATAAGATTTTAATTTCTATGTTGTTGATTGAGCCTCTATGTTCTTGCTCAGCGTGCTGGTACAGAACTGATGAGTTCTTCCCTTCCTTAAGTTCCCTCCAATGTTCGTTTGCCCGCTCCCCTATGCTCCTTGCTGTTTCGCCTACATATGTCATTGTCTTATTTCTGCATCGTCCCTCTGTACATCTTATACTATAGACCACATTTCTGGTTTTGCAGTTCGTTTGTGGGCTAAATCTACATACGATACAGTTCCTATCAGTGCAGGGGGTTCTACTGAAAGGGTATGTTCTACTGATAAGGGATTTAATAGGGTTGTCTGGCCTTTCAACAACCTTAATTCTTAGCTTAAGTTTGTCTAGGGCCCTTCTAAAGCGGTACGCCAGTTCGCCTCTAGGCGTGGTGTCGACGAACATGACGCTCTGGTACTTGTGGCTATCGTACCATGAGCTTGCCTTCCCTATTTTCTTCTTAGTCCTTTCTATGGTGTTCCATGATTTGCTCCTATAGAGTGGGCAAATCCCATTCCTATCGTTGCGTTTGATTGTTTCAAACTTCTTCATAGCTCCTTTGTATACCCTGATCCTTTCTTTATGGCTGTAACCTGAGAACTGCATGCGGTGGACGAAATGTTGTATATGTCTCTTTAATTCTGTAGAGTCGCACATGCAGGAGACATTTCGCATTACTCTGACGAGGTCTGCCATCAATATGTTGAATTTGGCATTGTCCGCAATAGCCGAGTTCCGGTGGATCAGGTATTTGGAGGCCATAGGTTTTGTATAGTGTGAATGGAGGATTCTGGTTTTATTGTTCAAATAAATAAATAAAAACAAATACAAACGAACACGTATTAACAGAGAATATAGGTGGTACAGACACTCCCCATACACACATGCACTTACAAAAGACACAGACACATTGAAGGACACGCATGCGTAGACACATACAATAGGAATACAAAATACAAAATGGCTGATAGTTAGCAAGGTGAGACACACATAAGAAAGAAGGAAACAAAGAACCACTGATGAGGTCACAGAAGTGTGACGAAAGAACTCTGGCCGAAATAAGATTAAGATTAATGTAATATAAAGCTGAAGCAAATTAACACCAAATATACAGTGCGTGTGTTTTTATTGGCTAAACTGGCAATATGACCATCCCCAAGTACAACAACATATATATATATATGTTGTTGGCACTCTGTCGCTTATGACGTCGAGGGTTCCAGTTGATCCGATCAACGGAACAGCCTGCTCATGAAATTAACGTGTAAGTGACTGAGCACTCCACAGACACGTGTACCCTTAACGTAGTTCTCGGGGATATTCAGCGTGACACAGTGTGGCAAGGCTGGCCCTTTGAATTACAGGCACAACAGAAACAGGAAGTAAGAGTGAGAGAAAGTTGTGGTGGAAGAGTACAGCAGGGTTCGCCACCACCCCCTGCCGGAGCCTCGTGGAGCTTTATGTGCTTTCGCTCAATAAACACTCACAACGCCCGGTCTGGGAATCGAAACCGCGATCCTATGACCGCGAGTCCGCTGCCCTAACCACTGAGCCATTACGCCTCCACCATATATATATATATATATATATATATATATATATATATATATATATGTGTGTGTGTGTGTGTGTGTGTGTGTGTGTGTGTGTGTGTGTGTGTATGCATATACTTAGATAGATATATACACATAAATGCATGTATGCATACATTCAAATAACTAGATATACATGCATGTAGACACATACGTATATCTATACGTATATATTTAGTGTGTGTGCGCGCTTGTGTGTGTGTGTGTGTGTGTGTGTGTGTGTGTGTGTGAGTGCGTGCGTGTGTGTTTATCTTGTGAGTTTCCTGTGAGTTCTAATTGGATATCGCACATTTATACGTACATGCATACAAACATACATACATACATACATACATACATACATACATACATACATAAATGTATGCATGCATACACTTATATGTGCAACCATATATACATATATGCACATACATACATACATACATACATAAATACATAAATACATACATACATACATACATACATAACATACATACATACATGCATGCATGCATACATACATACATACATACATACATACATACATACATACATACATAAATACATACATACACATATGTTAATTAAATCTGTCAGCTGTCAAGTTGAAATAATGGATGAGTGTCTATTTTAAACAGGTAAGTCTCACACTGTCTCTAGCTTGCTCTCTCTCTCTCTCTCTCTCTCTCTCTCTCCCCTCCACCCCATCCCCTCTATTTTTTGTTCCCTATTAATTCGTGATTCGTTTTCCGGGTTTATTTCTAATGTAAATAAACTGGGAAGTTGTCATCAAGCTTTCTTAAACGTTTTTACCTTTTTTATTTTTTATTTTGATTATATTCATCTTATTCTGTAAAGTGGTTGTATTTATGGTATTCGTTGCAATAGTGGGACGTTGCATACGACGAGAATGATCTTCGAACATTTCTTCGATACCGAACACGGAGAATGTTCTGAAACACGCGGACACGAAAGCTATTCGATGCTCCAGGGTAGCAGAGACGCTGCGTGGAACAAGACCACAGTTTGGTCTTCGACGGACTCCAACGGGTGTATACTCCCTGATTTCGAAAAGATGAGTACGGTTTTCCAGTAGAACGTTGCAGAACCATTTTCTGGTGAGCAGCGGATTGACGACAGAAGTCTTTGATGTTTACATCGGCGGTTTGCCACGATTCTTGGGCAGTGAGGCAAAGTACTGTGAAAACCCCATTTCAACAGATGAAGTGAAAGGTGAGGGGTCCACTGTATAGAGCGCAAATCGCCGGGATTTGGTGGTCGTGTCTTGGCAGCCGTCTACTACAGACTGGGACTATTCCTAGTTGTGTGAGATAAAGAGTTTAGCAAAGATGTTTGACGAGAGATTGATGCTTGGCGCAAACTTGTTTGATTCCCAGCAGATCTATCCATGGCAACCGCCACCTCATGCGATATATCATAGAGCGGTCTTCGGCGGGTTGCTGGTCAATTTGGTTCAATTTAAAGTTTTCAACAGCGTTGATTACTGCTTATTTGAATAAAATGAGCAAATATGAATACCTGCCAGCGACATATATTTGAACAACATAAACAAATACAGGTATATCAAATACTATACAACTTAATTTCTGAATGCATTGCAATTATCTCCGCATCTAGATGTTATGTAATAATTACTAAATGCCAGACATTTATGAGATGGTATATGACTATCTGGCGGCTGTCCTAAGAGCAGTGGTTTTGATTCTCCTTCTAAGACTGTATCGCTACAATGTACAGCAGTATCTATTCAGTAATGAAACTAAACAATCACCTTTTGAAACAGTTAACAATCAAATGCTTGATTCGTAGAGGGTGCTCTCTTCTTTCTCTCCTGTATGCTTTAGTGCTGAAGCCGTTTCTACGGAGAATGGAGACTCTGAAAGGGTCACAGGAGAGCCGTTTCTGCATGCATGGACCATGTAGCTGTTGTGATGTCTGACATTTCGGATATAGAAGCGTTGACACTATGCTGGAAGAATATCAGGAGCATACAGGAACATACAAGACGAATCAGTGGGCTTGCAAATCAATACCTATTTGTATTAGTTTTCCTTGCTTCTGAAGTAGGTATTTTTACAATCCTATGGTGATTATTTTATAATAGTTTTCCAGCTGTATAAGACCCCTACCACCTTCTGTACGTTGTATATATAGCCTTTGAATGTCAGATTTTGAGTTGTGCATCCTAGATCCTGTCATTATTTTTCATGTTTTCCTGTCTATTTTAGATAGTTCGTTTAGTGTCCAGTGAAGGATATTGCAGCTGTAACTTATAACTGGGACGGCTAAAGTGTTGATACCTATTATCTTGTTTTTAGCATTGAGCTCTGTTTTCAGTATTGATCTAACTCGTCTATAGTATTCTTTCTTTATTTTTTCTTTCATTTGTGTATGTTGTATCGTATCTAGTTCATTGATTGCTAAATATGTATATGTCTGGCTTTGGTCTAATTCTCTTATTTCATTGGCTTTATTTAGTGTGATGTTGCTACTCTTAACTAGTTTTCCTCTTTTCAAGGTTGCCTTGGCGCATTTTTCCTAAGCCAAATTTCATATTTCTTCTTCTTCTTCTTCTTCTTCTTCTTCTTCTGATTATTATTATTATTATTATTATTATTATTATTATTATTATTATTATTATTATTATTATTATTATTATTATTATTATTATTATTCAGGTCACTGCCTGGAATCGAACTCGGAATCTTGGGGTTAGTAGCCCGCGTTCTTTATCCCTACGCCATATGCCCGTATAAGCTGTCCCTTAAAAATGTCAAAAGAGAAGTAGCTAATGCCTGACCGTCGAACTTGCGCCAAGAATACAACTGACCAGGTTGGAGCATCTGTTTTTCCGCTTTTTATGAAAAAGGAAATATATCTGTTTCTATCATACACTCTGTGGTCGCCTCTGATTACGTCGATGACGCTGCCCGGAATAGAAAAGCCTTGCATGATGAATGGATGATGCCATGCAGTGTGGCCGTACCGGAAACTACATGATTACGAGGCGCTAATTTCTAAATTTTACAGTAAGCCATAGGAATTATTTTTAGCTTAATTACTTTATTTACTTGCAGACTTTATTTACGATAGGCTCTAGATTCTCAATAGCAAAATAATTTATATGTTCATGTATAAATTTTATCACATTTATTTATTTGGCATTATTTATCTAATTTATTTTATTCTGTTGATATATTCATTAGTAATTTTCTTTCCTCTAATATATTTAATCTATTCATTTATTTAATTTCATTATATATAATTCTATTCATTTATTTATTTTATTCTTAAAATGATTTGCTCATGTTACTTTATTTACGTACTATATTATTAATTTATTCATTTATCTAGTTTATTATTATTATTATTATTATTATTATTATTATTATTAGTAGTAGTAGTAGTAGTAGTAGTAGTAGTAGTAGTAGTATTTTAGGTTTTATACACACACTCACACACACACACACACACACACACACACACACACACACACATATATATATATAGTTGGAAAGATTTGCAAATGTACCACACGAGTAAGTAGATATTAAAGATAAATAAAAATGAAAATGCCACTTTTTAAAAAAAATTGGGTGTTTTAATTAATTTACATTACATGTTTCGTTTTTTTTTGAAACACCTTATCAAAAATGAGTATAAAATATGTGAGAAGAGAAGAGGGCTATTAATAAAATAAAATTGAATTTAAAATTAAGAATGACATTCATAGTTTACTGTTATTTCTTGCATGCGCACGTGGTCCTTTCGTTCTCTTCTCTTCTCACATATTTTATACTCATTTTTGATAAGGTGTTTCAAAAAAACCGAAACATGTAATGTAAATTAATTAAAACACCCAATTTTTTTAAAAAGTGGCATTTTCATTTTTATTTATATACACACACACATATATTTGCACACACAAACATACAGACACGCGCGCACACACACACACACACACACATATGCCAAGAACATTGGCTTAAAAAAGTGCAATGGTTATCACGTGAGTAACAGCTCCGTAGGATCAAAATGCTTGAAAGCGTTAAGAAACTGGACTTCCAGCATACGCGTCGGGAGAATAGTGTTTTAATAAGCTTCTAAACAAGAAATCTAACTCTACATTACTTCAGCTCATCCAGTTGCGAAGGAAAGCTGTTCAACTTTTCTGGTTCTTGTGGGCAGACTTGTAGCTAGTCCAATTACGAAAGAAATTTAACTCTACACATTGTAGATTTAACACCATATAATCTACATTTAACGCAACATCATGTGCATTTAACCTTTGAAAATGCACATTTAAATATGTGTAGTATGCATTTTAAGATACGTATCTACGTGATATGTGTGCACATTTAACTCTAGACCATATACATTTTTATACACTTAGTTCTATATTATATGCGCTTAAGTCTATATTTGCAATCTAACTCTACACGTTATTCCTGTGATTCTACATAATGTAGATTTAACTCTATATTTTGTATATATACCACAGTTTCATGTCGATTTAACTCTACAGTATGCATATTTGATTCTACGCTGTGTATATTTATATCTACATTCTGTATACTCATTTCTACTTAAAGTTTTACATTCTATACGTGTACAACTTAACTCTACATTTAATATACATTTAACTATGCATTTCTTCAATACATCTGCTAGTAGATTAAAAATTATTTTTTCTGGACATGTTATCTAAGAGGGTATATGCATATATATATATATATATATATATATATATATATATATATATAGAGAGAGAGAGAGAGAGAGAGAGAGAGATATGTATATATATATGTGTCTGTGTGTATATATATACATATATATATATATATATATATATATATATATATATATATAGAGAGAGAGAGAGAGAGAGAGAGAGAGAGAGAGAGAGAGACAGAGACAGAGACAGAGACAGAGACAGACAGACAGACAGACAGACAGGCAGGCAGGCAGGCAGGCAGGCAGACAGACAGACAGACAGGCAGACAGACAGGCAGACAGACAGGCAGACAGACAGGCAGACAGACAGGCAGACAAACAGGCAGACAGACAGGCAGACAGACAGGCAGACAGACAGGCAGACAGACAGGCAGACAGACAGGCAGGCAGAGAAATATTATCCCATTCTGCTCATCTAATTATTATTAATGAAACACTTGTCAGAGTTCAGAAACCGGTTTCTATAAATCTCCGTTATTTGTGAAGGATGACTTGAAATCCAAAGAAGAAGAGATGTCCTGTAGTCGAGCAACAAAAGTTGGTTAACAACACAGCTATTAATGTACTTTTACTTTCGTAAATATGGCTTATTCTTATAAGGATGATATATCACTAAATGAATAAGAGGGAGTAAAAAAAAAAAGAGATGTAATTGTTAATGTTCTAATAATATGACAATCGAGTGAACAGCGATCGTTTTATTAAAGCCGTGCTGTCGTTATAGAACTCTAATTATTATATATTTTACATTAAGAAACCAAGAACATAACGGTAGTTCTGCTTGAAGATTTTAAACATTAACTGGATTAAGTGTCACTCTCATAGTCCAGTAAACTTCATGCAATCTTTAGTATAATGAAACCTTCATCAGCTTTATTGATTCTCAAATGAGAAGCAAAAGCAAACTGATTAAGAATAAAGAAAAGCATATCTGTATAGTTTAGAAGCTCGTATGATTCCAGATCTGATCTTACGCTGCGACACATTAGGAAGTTATTTGCTACTTTAGCTTTGGGTTCTTGAGAAGATTCATTACATGGACACTGAATTTTGAAAATGAGACAACCTTTAATCCCATCAGTTAAAAATTATTATTTGCATTTTGTCTGCAGGTTTTCAGTTTTAGGCTTTGCTTCAGCTGGTCTTTAGGACCAGCTTAGGTCCTCGACAGCGGGGACAGCCACGGAGTTTTCTTACGGTGGAAAATTCATCATATAAATTTGATGATGCAGCCTGGTCACTTTCATTCTTGCTACGAAGCCTGCCCATGTCAGATGATGTTTCAGGATGGTGGCCTCAGTGCTGCTGCTTTTCGTTTTCTCCAAGACGGAAACATCGGTCACATAGTCATTCCATTTGATATTCATAATAGAGCAGAGCTTCTAGAAATCGCTCTAGTTTTTGACGTCACTTCGGTAAAGAATCCAGGTTTCACAACCGTAGAGTGGAGATCACGACTGCTTGGTAAACACTCAATTTTTTTTTGGTAGTTCGGATCTTTGTTCTTAAAGATTTTTTTCGCGAGTCCACCAAACGCGGTGTGAGCCGCTCTTAATCGGTTTTTCACATCCTTTTCTGATGTACACTTGTTCGAAAGCAAACTTCCTAAGTATGAAAAGCGCTTGACTTTTTCCAGTATCGTCTTTGAGATGGTAATGTTGAGGTCTGGAGATACCTGACTTAAAACAGGTTGTGCCAGGAGTTTCGTCTTTTTAATGTTGACTTTCAGGACAAACTGAACGTAGTAAGCATTGGTGAAGTTATTAACCGATTGTTGAAGCTGTTCACTAGAGTGGAAAACCGCTGCGTTTTCACGAGCATACTGAAGTTTAGTAATCTTTTGCTTCCTGATCAGTCTTCGTAACTTCAATCTGGCAAAGTTGAAATCCCCCGTCATATCGGCACCTAATGTTGATTCCTGGATTGTCCGAAGACAGTTCATGAAACATTGCTGCAAGGTATAGAGAGAAGAGTGCCTGGGCCAAAACGCATCCTTGTTTCAATCTTCCAGTCATGGAGAAGTCTTCAGAAAGTTGGTTTTGATGGAAGATGGGTACAGTCATACCGTCATGTAATCGCTGTACTAGGGGAAAGGTCCTCGGAAGTGTCGGAGGACCTTCCACATCGTAGGCCTTGGGACGGTATCAAAGGCCTTGTCAAGATTGTAGAAAACGAAATAGAGAGTTTTTTTCGTTCTCTACTCTTTTCTTGTATTTGTCGAGCACAAAAAATCATGTCAGTTGTATCTCTGGTTGGTCGAAATCCACATTGTGATTCATGTAGGACTTACTTCATGATGACTTGGAGACGATCCAGAAGGAGCCTTGAAAATATTTTCCCTGCGGTGGAGAGCAGTGAGATGTCATGATAGTTCCCACAAATCTTTCTATCTTCTTTTTTGAAGCTGGTGATGATAACAGCATCTTTGAGGGTCTTTGGAAACACAGCGGTTCTTCCACATTCGGAGAATCAATGTGAACAGACTGGTGTTTAATAGTAGTCCATCATATTTTAGAAGTTCCACTGGGATGTTGTCTGGGCCAGGGAACTTCTACTGCTTCATGCAGTTGAAGGCAACCTGGTACTCTTCGTAGGATGGTGGCGTTTTCAACCAGTGTGGAGTTGGCTGCATGGGTAGGTTCTTCAAGAAGTCTTCCGCAACGTTGGAGTCTTGGTTCAGAAGACTTGAGAAGTGCTCTCTCACCAGCGTTGAAGGATATCTTGTGGGTCAGTCAAGATGGTGTTGGAGTTTACTGATTGAAGAGACCCTGTTGATGATCTCACGGGCCCAAAAAGTTCCTTCGTTCCTGCGTAGAAGTGTCTGGGATCATGGGCGTCAGTTCAACGGCTTTTTGTTGCCACCTGTCGTTCTGCATCTTTCTCAATTTTGTTTGGCATTGTCTTTTGAGGTCTTGATATCTTACCTTCTTGTGCCGCGATCTTGGATCTTGCTCATGAGAGAGGTGTGCTTGCCGTTTTGCATCAATCAGCTGGCTGATTTCTTGGTCATTGTCATCAAACCAATCCTGATGTCTCCTTTTACTGTACTCAAGGATATTTTCAGCCACTTCAGTGATGGTTTTCCGAAGTGTGCTCCATTCCTTATCAATATCTTGGTTGTCAGATGGGATGAATTTAAGGCGTTTGAGAATGGAGGATGCATAAAGTTATAAAACTGACCGCTGGTTTGTTAACCTTCGAAGTGTCAAATTTTCTTCTGACTGGTTTTGTATTCCCAGTCTTTGGTTTGTTGTTAATCTTTATTCGTAGGCAGGTAATGACTAGACGATGGTCTGTCCAGCAATCTTCAGTGCTGTTAGCCTTTCGCGTTGCCGGATGATAAAGTAGTCCAAGAGGTTCCTGTGTCTCGATCTAGGGTGCTTCCAGATGTTCTAGAAACAATTTGGGAGTCAAAATTGGGTGTTGGTGATGAAGAGAGTGTTCAGCGCACAGCCTAAGGAGCAAAAATCCATTTTCATTGCAGTTTCCGACTCCCTCTTTGTTAATAGCATTCTCCTATAGTCTGTTGTCTCTCTCCATTCTTGTATTGAAATCTCCGAGGAGGAAGAGCTTGTAATTTGGTGGTACATTGAGAATAAGATCACTCAACTGTAGGTAGGTGTTTTTCACATTGTCATTGGCATCAAATGTAGGTGAGTAAGCAGAGATCAGTGTCCTAAAGATGGTAGCAGAGATCAGTATTCGTAGAGTCATAAGCCGTTCATTGATGGCGAAAGATTTCAGATGATGTGCCTTCACAAGCTTGGATTTTACAGCAAAAGCGACTCCATGAATTTTTCTCTTTCCTTCTTCTTCCGTTCCAGAAGGTATAACCTGAACGTATCTCTTCTGTCTTTCCTTCCTCGGGTAGACGTGTTTCACTGAGGGCAGCGATGTCGATGTTAAATCTCGTTAGTTTCTTTGGGGATAAGAGCTGTTCTACGTTCTGGTTGCTCCGTGTCTTGAGGATTGAGGATCATTCGCATGTTCCATGTTCCATGTTCCAAAGGTTAATTTGATTAAATTTCTGTTGTTCGACCGCTTGAATAGATGTTATACTGGACCCGCTTACTAGCCAGGATTCTATGGTGACATCCGATGTTTGACCCACGTTTTCTAGGACCTTCCCCATTCAGGATGAGCAGCGGTGTTCCCAGTCGCAGATGTAGGACCGAGTCCATGGGTTGTTCCCAGGTCCCAGGAAGGCGACCGTCTTACATCTGCTGCTAACGTGTAGGTCCGGACCAAGAGTTTCTAATTTGAAATAATACATTTCTAAATCTCTCAGAGAGATTTATGCAGTAGTGATACGATGAAGTAGTTGTATGCTGTCAACTTAATGTGACAGTCCCCTGAAGGGAATCATACTACTGTTGGTTAGACCTTGGGAACTGCACCGCTTCCTGTCGGCCTTGACACATTTCCTGTGTCCTTATGTTTACAAGGGGGAGACAAGCACTTCCACAATACAATTGTTTCAACCCATCTAGCATCGGTCCCTCACGGGTGGGATATTTAACAACTGGTTAAAGAGAATCCGTCGGTGTGGATGTGTCTCTTCAGGTGATTACAAGATGTATCTCGTTAAAATAACGACTGTTCCGCAGGATATCTTTTGCGTTTGTGTATAGAAAAGTAGCAAAATAAGGGACGCAGCTTCATTTTTATAGAAGATCCATAATAAATAACAGAGGCAAACAGTAACGAATATACAATACAGCGAGAAAAGTGTTAAATATATATAGATATGTGCATAAATAAATGTATGCATGTGTATGTGAGTGTGTATGTGTGTGTGTATGAATATGCGTATATGTTTGTGTGCAAACAGGCGCAGGAGTGACTGTGGTACGAAGCTTACTTCCCAGCCACGTGGTACTCAGTACAGTCCCACCGCATGGCACCTTGGGCAAGTTCCTTTTACTATAGTCTCGGGCCGACCAAAGCCTTTTCAGCAGATTTGGTAGACGAAAACTGAAAGAAGCTTGTCGCATATATGTGTGTATGTGTGTGTGTATGTACCTCCACCGTTGCTTGACAACCGATGCTGGTGTGTTTACGTCCCCGTAAACTAGCGGTTCGGCAAAAGAAACCGATAGAATAAGTACTAGGCTTACAAGGAATAAGTCTTGGGGTCAATTTTTTCGAATAAAGGCGCTGCTCCAGCATGGCCGCAGTGAAATGACTGAAACAAATAAAAGAAATGTATATAGAAATATATATATATATATATATATATATATATATACACATACACACACATATACACGTATATTTATACATACATATGCATGCAAGCATACATGCATACATACATACATGCATGCATACATACATACATACATACATACACACGCATACATACATACATACATACATACATACATACATACATCCATACATACATACATACCTACATACATACATACATACATACATACATACATACATACATACATATATACATACATACATACGTACGTACGTACGTACATACATACTTATGCGTAGTTGAAATCCGTTACTGTATTACAACTGTAACAGATTTTGCTCTTCCCTCCTCCAGCTACTTGGTTTTTTTTTCTTGTTTTCATTTTTGTTATCTATTAATTAAATAGATAAATCAAGATCGCAATCATGGCTCCTATTAAAGATTGCAAAACCACTTGGATGAGATGGCCACCCATGTCCAACGTAGATCATTAGTCGTCTTCAGAAAGTTATAAAAGGAATTGAGAGCACACCAGCTCCCTGTAGCAACTCAGTGATCAAGTAGAGACATAGTAAAGAGATAAATAACGCTAATCATAAGATACTGTTTCTTTTTTAAGTGGTGTCACAGCAAGCTAAAACAGCAAAATTGTTCTAAAACATACGTACGCGTAGATGCACACTTACACACACACTAACATAGACACACACACACACACACACACACACACCACACACACACACCACACACACAAACAAACACACACACACACACACACAAACAAACACACACTCTCTCACACACACACACACACACACACACACACACACACACACACACACACACACACACACACACAAGCACACAGTTGCGAACGTATAACTACACATCAATTCAAACATATTCATTCACATAAACATATGTACACGAACACAGAAATATCCATGAAGTTACTAGTTTTTGTGGCATTTTTTTTTTTTAACTTCTAAATCAGTTCTGATCGCTCTGATTCAGCCGAACAGTTAATCTAAGGCGCTGTAGCTGAGCTGTGATAATCAAGGTTTTTATTCTGACATAGTTAATCATCTATCTATCTATCTATCTATCTATCTATCTATCTATCTATCTATCTATCTATCTATCTATCTATCCATCCATCCATCTATCTATCTAAGAATGTGTATGGTGGACGCGTCTGAAAGGTCTAGAGACAAAGACTTTCCTCTCTGGGCAATCTCTCATCAACTTCTTCAAGTATCACCTGAAGAAGAAGGTGAGAGTAGAAAGGGAAGTCTTGTCTAGTGAATGCTTCAAAAAAAGATGGGTGAATGTAGCAAGGACGGCACGTGTGAACGACGGAGCCATCTTGAGCATAACCCTATGAACTAAAAAAAAAAAAAAAAAAAAATCCAAGAAAAAAAAAGAAAACAAAAAGGCAAAAGAGAGTCACTTACTGTTATAGTTTCTTCAATGAGAATATTGACCAAGGTTACCGTGGTCTTTTCCGTAGGCTTTTCTTTCCACGGCCAAACCTAAACTGTCCTCCCCTCCTTTTACACGAGAACATTACTGTGTGATACACGATCCCTATTGATCGCCCTTTTTTTTTTTTGATCCCTTTTGATCGACCCCCCCCCCTTTTTTTCCTTCCCCCTCCCAAAAAGAAAAGCTCTACATTGTATTTGTCCCATCTTCGTTGAGCCCTGTGTGGCTAATAAAAGAAATGTATCTATCTAATTACCTAGCTACCTATTTGTCTGTCTGTCTAGCTATCTGTTTTTTTACCTATCTATCTAGACGTCTGTCTGTCTGTCCGTCTGTCCGTCTGTCCGTTAGTCTATCTATATATCTATCAATTTGTTTCTTTTTTTACGTATGTATGTATAGTTAAAGAAAGATTTGTTTTAAAGTTATATATTATTTTTTAAAATTATTTAGAGAACAATGTCACCAACATTTGGAAAGAATTTTTCGTATCCTTCGTGTATTTTGTGTATAAGTGCTTTCGTTGTTCAACTTTTCAAACATACGTGTTCTGTGTTAATGCGTATAGAGGAAGGTGCTTTTAGTTATAATGATAACTATTTCGGGCTTAGTTTCAGACTTATTCTTATAAGATATTCTTCTCTTGCCTTTTGTAATTGATCGTTTTCACCTTTTATTTTATAAAAAGAGAATATTTTGAATTGTCCATTTGCACAAATGACTGCATGTTATTTTCATGGGACATTTTTAAAAGCTGAATCATTAATTTGCTGTTTGAGTACGTTCACGCGGTTGGTTAATTTTATTCCTGTTTCTCCAATCCAGTTCTGGTTGCATTGTGAACATGTGATGCAGTAGATGAGATTTTTGTTTTGCAATTCGTATTTACATTCGCTTTCAATCCCCATTTTTGAAGCTTTTGGTTGTTCTTTGTTCAATTACTTCCCATGTCCCACAACGAGGGTCTCCTCAAGTTTGTTACCTGTATTATTTCTTTCTCCGATGTGAATCTCGGCTTTATTACGAGACTCTTTAGATTTGTTGGTTGTCTTCAGCTGTTGTTTATTTATTTATTTATTTATTTATTTATTTATTTATTAGTTTCTCCATCCTAGTTACCACGTTAACTTAATTACTATGCTATTCCCACCACCTAGTGTTCCAAACCAAACTCAACCCAAGAATTATTCAGCAAAATCATATAATTTGTACAAGTTTGTCTTGAACAGTTGAAAACCTACTGCAAGCCAATTGCTCTTGATTTTTCCAGAGTATAATTTAATATACGGCTGTTATACTCCACTCTGAAGCGCAAGACTTATTTCTATTTTCATGTTAGCAGACAACAACAAGTAAACTAATAGATCGAATTCGCATGTAGTGTTCCTTCAAGCGATCTGATACTGTCTACAACATTGCACTCTTTATTCTTATAACAACATTAATGCCGATCACTGTTTGTTCTTACCCTCCATTTTCGGAAACATAAGTATTGTAGAAAGGAATTTATGGTCTGTTTTCCATACTAACATATTTGCAAGTGGAAACAACAGACGCATCGATTCCACAATCTTTCGAAGCTGAATCAATCTCGAAGAAAGATACAGTTGCAGTAGAAATCATGTTAATGGTGCAGGCACTCTTAAACTCTACAGACAAACATCAAGAAACCCCCCAAAAAACTGGTCGTATGGACCATGCTTACATCATAAGAAAAGCACCGTCAACCTTACGAATTCGCAGAATTCTCTTAAAACTCTTACAAAATTAAAATACACTGTGGGTCCAAAGTCACGCACCAAAATATTCGACATTTCATTAACATTAACATTATTGTTACTATTCATTTTGTTAATCATGTACAAGTACGTGTATTCATCAATTATTTTATTTATTTTATTCAATTTCAGAAAAGTTGAAGCATGTCTTTGACTATTCCGGAACACATTGAACTTATTTTGTGCGTGACTTTTGGCCCACCCTGCATTACAAATTTAACAGAATCTTAGTCCTCAGAATCTGGTCTCTTTTCTTTATAATATATCATTGCTGACGATAAATAACATGCACAGCTCGTATAAAAACAAAGCAACAAGAACGAAAGAATAATAATAATAATAATAAGAAGAAGAAGAAGAAGAAGAATGGTTTCAAATGTTGGCACAAGGCCAACATCTACCGGGTAGTACTTAAGTCGATTACATCGACCCCAGTGCTCAATTGGCGCTTATTTTTTTGACCCCGATAGAATGAAAGGTGAAGTTGACCTCGGCGGAATTTGAACTCAGAACATAAAGAGCCGGAAGAAATCTCACTTAGCATTTTGTCCAGCGTGTTGACGATTCTGCCAGCTCTCTGCCTTAACAACAAGGATAATAAAAACAACAAAAATAACTATTGTACCAACGGCACTGCACCATAGCAGTAATAGCAAGTAATAACAACTACAGTTGTTTCTGATTGACACAAAAGTCAAGTAATTTTGATAATGCGGGTTAATCGATATCATGAACCTCAGTGCTTTACTTGTATTTTATTTTATCGATTTCTGAAGTATATATATATATATATACATATATATATATATATATATATATATATATATATATATATATATATAAAGCAATGTTGACTTCGGTTGTATTTGAACTCAGAACGTAAAGATCTGAAAGGAAAAATACAAAGCAATTTTTCCGACAGTTAATCGAGTCTGCCAATCCTCTACCCTGAGAACAACAACAACAATCCTCATTCCTGTACCATGAAACAATGTAATCATTTAGTTAATAACTTCATCACGTGGCACCAGTGACGCTTTTAGTTTACGCCAGCGTTCTCAATAGAGTCAAAACGATTTTTATCTCGCAAAAGATAATTTTTACTAGCGGACGAACATAAATTTCTATACCATTCCTCTCTTTCACTTCACTAGTCTTGGATGGTGTCTCTAAATACCAATCAAGAAATCAAAAATATTCACTCAACCATGATATCGATGCATCAAAAGACCTTTCAAGTTGAGATCAAATAGATATATCGATTCGTATGTTATGATTAATGTCAATACTTCTTCATTAGTAGAAATAGGACTGAGCAACAGAATCCGACTGTAGCCCGTTTCTCGGTTCTATTTCACGTTCTATATAACTGGAACTACGTCAATGTGCAGTAATGTTTTGTTTAATTAATACCTATTGAATGTCACATTTCACTTCGTGTGTGTGTGTATATATATATATATATATATATATATATATATATAAACATATAATAATTCTAGTGAAACACATTCACTGATTACAATATATGTATATATACGTGTATAAGGGATGACCACTAGGTGGACATCCAATATGCTAGAAAGAGGTCATATAAATTATTATTTCTAAATCTTTCAACGAGAATCGTTTAGTAACGGTACTCTAGAGTAAAGGGTATTTGCCAACATAATGTGGCAGACCTAGTTAGGACGAAAGTTACTGTTATTTAGCTCCAGGAAACATCTTTTCCAGCTGACTATCGACGCAATATCTGCGTGCCAATGGTTTCTGGGTTATTTCTCTTCATCAGCACAGAATAACTGCTCGGCTAGAGATGGTGACACTAAATTCTTGTACGAAATAACAGTAACATCCGTCCTAAGCAGGAGTGCCACATTATGTTGGCAAATAATCTTTACTCTCTCTTTATATATATATATACTCTAAATTGCTGCTTAACTCTATATCTATGGCACAAATAACGAACAAGTACCACAAACACACACAAAAGCAAGAACTTCAATTTTTATGAAGAATTAGAAATGTAATATTTCTCTCTCTCTCTCTCTCTCTCTCTCTCTCTCTCTCTATATATATATATATATATATATATATATATATATATATATATATATATATATATATATATATTATATAAAGGGCATTATTACAGAAAATAATAACGCCACGGCGTTATTATTTTCTGTAATAATGCCCTTTATATAAATATAAACGAATAATTATATTCTTGGGAATAGAAATTTCCCTTATGAATTTTTTTACACACTGGCTTCTTGATAAAATTCTTGTAAAAGAGTTTTATCCCTTTTTGAATTTATATATATATTTATATATATACACATATATACATATATTTATTTATATATACATGCATACATACATACATGCATACATACATACATACATACATACATGCATACATACATACATACATACATATATACAGATATGTATGTATGGCCAAGTCTCTTCTATTATAGCCGCGAGCCGACCAAAGATTTGTGAGTGAATTTTGTTGACAGAAATTAAAAGTTCGTCGCGCGCGCGCATGTGTATGTGCGTGTGCGTGTGAGTGCGTGCCTTTGTGTTTGTGTGCCTTTGTGTAAATTTTTTCCCCCACCACCGCTTGACAACCGGTATAAGCTTGTTTTTGTCCCCATAACGGTTTGGCATAAAGAGACCGAAAGAATAGATATCAGGTTCTAAAAAGTGTATTGGGGTCGATTCATTCGACTAAAAATTCTTCAAGGTATTGCCCCAACATAGCTGCAGTCTAATGCCTGAAACAAGTAAAAGATAAAAAGATATATTTATATATATTATTACAAAGTCCCAGACAACTTGAACTTTACAATAAATTTCACTTTACTTCCAGGACTAAGTCATCCGCATCAGTTATCTTTCGTTGTCATTCATAAACTAGCTTGAGTATATGTGGGGAGGAGTGTACATACTTTGTCTATATATATATATATATATGTGTGTGTGTGTATATATATATATATATATATATATATATATATATATATATATATATATATATATATATATATACACACACACACACACACATATATATGTGTGTGTGTGTATATATGTATACGTACGTTCATATATTATATATATATATATATATATATATATAAAGATTAAAACAAATTCCACTTGCTTTAAACGGCGTTTTCTGCCTTAAACGCCCAAATGAGAGATTTTATTTGTTAGCCGCATTGATAATCATATAATCACCATGTGTCATCATATATATAAATAAAAAAAAAAAGCACGTCACCCTACCCTATGGTAGAAGACTCATGCCAAAGATGCCAAAGATACTTTTGAATCTGGAACAATGCTCACCACCATACTGCCCCCAAAATCTATGATATGATATGCCGCTGTTTAGTTTTTTTTTTTTTTTTTTTGTTAGATCTTATTTCATCACTTGAGACGTATCTCTAGGTTTTTGTTGGTGGTGTTGTTTAGGTCCAAATCAGCTCTGTGACCAAAGGCAGCCGACACGTTTTTCCCAAATATTTTCATCTACGAATGCACTATCCAATTTCAGTTTCTTTACATAAACAAACAAATAAATACATAAATAAAAGCAGTAAGATGTGATATGAGGGAGACCTGGCTGCTATTGAAGTAAGACACGCAATCGTATAGATACGCAATCGTATCATTGGCTCATAATATCCAAGTTTCTACATTGTTGTTGTTATTGTTGTTGTTGTTGTTGTGGTGGTGGTGGTGGTGGTGGTAGTCGTCGTCGTCGTCGTCGTCGTCGTCGTCGTCGTGGTAATGGTGGTGGTGGTTTTGGTGGTGGTGGTTCTCCCTAATCAGTTCTGATCCAACAAACCTTTGATTAATGACATCTTGTCTTATTTATTTATTTATTTATTTAGTATTTGTTTGTTTATTTATTTATTTATTTATTTGTTTGTTTGTTTATTTATGTATTTAGGCATATTATGACTTGGAATTTGTCCTTCTTTTCAAAGACGGTAGGAAGTGATTCCAGATGAAATCTGACTGCTATTTTTCACACATCGTGGAACTATAACTCATTAATTTATTAATGAAGTCACGTTAATTTTTTTTTTTTTTTTTTTCTGTGACTTTTATTCTACTGAATTTTACCGAAGGAAATTACAAGTAATGACGTTCTAGAATTTTAGGGTTTTATTTGAATTGCGACTAAGACAGCAGCATCAGAAGGAAATAAATAATTAAACATGTCAAAAGGGACGGTCTCTTCGTTTAACTTTAATTTCGCTGAAATAGCAGGCAAATTTCCTTTAAACCACATCTTATGTAAATTTCATTTAAATCATACTATCTTTTAATTAAAAAAATAGTCGGAGAAAATCTCGGGGAATAATATAGTCGTGGATATGCTTTGGATGAACAAAAGGAAAAATCAAAAAAAAATCATTAAAGCATGGATACTTCTAACCACACTCTTGTTTGATCGTGATGAGCTGAGGCTAAACAACTACAACAGTAATATATATAATCAAACGTATGTCATGTAATGGAATAAACTAAGCAGCTCTTTATCAGAGCTGTTCATTTATTCATTCTGATATTCCAGGCAGCTGTTTGTATATCTATCATCGTAGCAGCGTCTTTTCATAGATTATAAATTTTAATGCACTAGCTGTACTGCACTGAATGCACTGGCTGCAACTTTTGTCAGAGCAGTTTATTGAGAATTAGTAGCACACCTCATATTACATAGCATCATGGCTGTTTGTTTAAGAAGTTCGCCTCGTGACTGCTTTCTTTCGAGTTCAAGCACGGCACCTCAGGCATTTATTTTGTATTATAGCCCGGGCCCATCCAAAGCCTTGAGTGAAATTTCGTTGACAGGAACATATCTCAGTCCAAGAGTTGAACCTTTTATATTCTTGGGTGCTAGCCTTAATTTGTTGTCCTACTTAACATCACCTGTTCCTTTAGTGGCCTTCAGAGGAGTCTACGTGTACTCTTTTGCGAACATTTAAGTCAGGTCTCTTGGTTCTTCCGTTTTTCGCTGGTCTCACAGGCTTTGCCAACTGTCGAGAGGTGCTCTCTATCTCTGATTTACTCATAAATAAAAGTATTTAGCGACATTTAAAGACGAATGGACGTGGATAGTTGTGTGAATAGTGTAACTAACTACTTACCGAGAGATGCATGGTAAGTATTTTCTTAGCCACAATGTGTTGTGAATCTATACTGTAGGTATCACAGTAAAACACTGCTCATCAAACCGGTAGTGAACTTGCCCTAACCGATACGCAAAGACTATAGGGACAGGGTTAGTGAATTAGTTAAGCAGCAGTTGACGGGAGCGGTCGTCAATAATTGGTGGTAGAACGCTCTGAAAAGGACAATTAAAGCAGAATCGATAGCGTTTACCAAAGAACTAGCAGTAAAGAGAGCTAGATTACCAATCCAAAAGAAACAATTAACAAAGGCTTCATGATCGACATGCTAGCGACGAGAATTGCCTCTGTCCATTTCTTCGGAACATGATGACTGTTGTCAGAGCGAAGGCTCGTGCACTGAAACACGTGAGAAAGAAAGTTATCCGATGGGCCCGAATGGTGGAGGCGTGCCATAACAGCAAATCACAATCAAGTTTTTTGACAAGCTGGGAAAGTTTTCAGCATCACTTCGCTCGACTGTTCAAGGCTGGCGATTGATCAGCGTTGGTAGTGGTCTTTAGTTTCTATCTCGACAGCCTGCTACCGCTCTCGGCGGAAGACTAGAGATTCTGCGAAAAGCCGATAACAGCCACTGAAAAGCGGACGACGATGAGCAGTTGCATAAGGTGCAAATCGCCCGGTTTGAACGGTCTTCTCTACAAATGCTGCGAATTCATGTCAGACTTGTTTGATGACCTCTTGGCAGAAGTCTTTTCAACAGACAGCGAAATGGGAAAAGTCCTAATTTTGTGAGCCGGAGAGTGGTAACGCTGCTCAGAAAAGACATCGACAAAATGTGTGTAATCGCCAACTTCTGATCCATAACTCTACTAAAAACCTAAAAATAGTGTTTCAGATTTTGGCCAAGGTGTTATCAAAGAGGCTGACGCTTGTCAGTCATCGGTTCACTGATCGGAGAAGTGCAAACGTGATACGCTTCATACGATACACCATAGAAGGATTATGGAATCAAAATTGCTTCGGTAGAGCCCCAATAAATTTGATCAATCTCAAACGTTTGATAGTATCGACCATCTTATCTGGAAGCTGTGTTGAAAGCAGCCGGTGTCGGACTCATTTTCAGTGGTTGGATAACTGCAATTCACAGCAATGGCCACCTCTCTGTGCCGTTTCGTGTCTTACTTGGTGCATCACGGATGTTCCCGTTTTGCTTCTTCTTTACTTTGCTGGCTCTCGAACCACAGCTGCAGAAGCTTGAGCTGTTGAAAGGCATCTCTTTTGAACTGGGAAAGCATGGAAAAACATGATGGCGTATGCAGCCGTGACAGAATTGGAAGCGTTTGGCTTTTGACTCTATGCTTAAAAAATATGAGACGGTGGCTAGAGCGAAAATAGACTCAGACAACTTTGTGGACTTGTTGTTGAGCCTCTGGAGAGGTAAGTTAAGTTCATACTGTCGGATGGTGTCGTAGCGTGCTAGGTCGATGGACTGGTTAAATTGCTTAAGTCTCGTTCGATTTAGAAATGGGACAAAATGAGAAGTAGAGTGGTCAATCTGACTTAGAAATGTGTAGAGAGAAAGCTAGCCTTGAAAAGTTGGACAGAAGTGGTGAATACTTGCATTACTTCTGTCATCGTTTTCCGTTTTACTGTCGTGCCTCACGTTAGTTTCCGCCTAGCAAGACTAGAGAGCCTGCTCTTTGACTTTTTATGGAAAGGACGCGTCTCTCTGGTCGGGCTGTCCGTCAGTTTCTTGCTTCCTCGGCCTGGATTTTCTTGACATGCCATAAGTGCTGATGTGCATTCATACACTCCGGCTGGACCAACTGCAAAGATTCCTGGTCACCGTTAGTGAGGCACATCATTCTGGTAGCTCGTCTCCCTGACAGAATTGCAGTCTTGAATAAAGCAAAGGTCAAGAGTGGGAAAGTATCACCTTGAGTGTTGTCAGGTGCTCACCGCACTCTCTCAGTCAGGCCATGGGATAGGGGAAAACTCTACACAAGCAATTTACAGAGAGTTAGCGAGAAAAACAAAAGCAATGGCTTTCTCAGGAATCTCTAAGTGTCGATGAGGACCAACTTGTTTCTCTGTTTCGGAGAATTTTCCGGCCGACTCCAACAAATACCGCTGTTGTCGCATGTGAAACCTCATCTTGGCGATTGCTCCGCCGCCTTCTTTTAGCCGTGCAATGAAAGTAGTCTTCCTCTTTCTAATGGCTGTTGCGAAAGAGATTGTGTGATGGACGTGATAAAAAGGTGTGAGGACGAAGATCTACCTCTTTGGTTGAGCTCTTATGGGTTTTTTTTTCAAGTTTCCTTCTAAAGGAAGGTGAGGATGGGGAGGTAAGTGTAGTCCATGAGTGAAGTTTTCGAAATGTAAGTGAAAGTGTCAAAAAAGGGTAAGAGTAGGACAGAACCGCTTAAAGTATATTCCTGTTGGTCGAAGAATGATCGTTGGAGATGGCACTTGGCTTTGGCCCTCAAGATGATTTTGGATTTATGGGTTCTTGTATTAGCCCTAGATGGAGATCTTCCTGTGTCAGAATTCCTGCTTTATCATAATAATATTTGTATATTATGCATATATGTATTTCATGTTTTGTTTTGTTTTGTTTTTTTTTAATCAATCCATTCTATGTAAATTCCCACATTTTATGTTTGCTTTATATCAATCCCGTCAACCGTGGCCCTTTTGACGAATAAAAGAAGTCATTATTGTTGCTGTTACTATTGCTGTTGTCGTTCAATATTCTCGATATGCTACAAACATTATATAGATGCAGATTTTCTTTTCAGGAAATCATGAGAATATTTACAGTAGAGGATAGTGTGGGTGATTCTAATAGAGAAGAGCATTCCTCAATTTCAACAAACAATGGTGTGGGCCACCTTGACAATGACAAGCTTTGACGACATTATCACATGATCATCTGCAATGTCACTGCATGAGGACGAGAGTAACTATAACAATTATTGTTGCAGCAACGAAGACATCATCAACAACAACAAAGGCAGTGGTGAGGACAATGATAGAAGAACAAAGAACCTAACTCTTTCCCGTTCCACAAGCCAAAGGGCTCCATAAACACATATTCAAAAGAAAGGCCATTAATAATACAAATGCGATATTATACACTATAGATTGATGAGGCTTCTTGTCGAGGAAGTCAACAACGTCCAAAAAGCACCATTCTCGATAAATGCACATATCAAAGAGGTTGAAATCTCCACCGACCTTAGTATAAATTGAAGAAGTGTAGCCGTTAGCAGAATACGTATGAGGGAATAGCAATGGGTATTCACAGCAGCGAGAAAGGAACCCAAACAATAGTCATAACAGCATGTACGTTCAAGGATCACCCTTGTGCTGCTCAATAAGAATAAAATAACGACAATGGAAGAAAATATGGAGAAATAGTAAGACTCGATTCTCCCATCTAAAAGAATTAAGCGGAAGCAATAGTGGAGTTCCAGGTGTCACTTATACCGGAAGATCTTTCTGGTACTCTTCTTTATAAAAAAATACATAAATGTTATATTTGCGGAGAAACAGACTACCTCATTACTTTCTACCTCTCGATGGAGATATATTGGTGGAGAAAGCGACAACTCCACTACTATTTCCAGTTCATCTGCAACAATCACAAGATCATAACGCCAGTCTCAGCAGAAGATGCAATAACAACAAT
The DNA here is from genome assembly GCF_046866305.1 of Octopus bimaculoides. Lineage (NCBI taxonomy): Eukaryota > Metazoa > Mollusca > Cephalopoda > Octopoda > Octopodidae > Octopus > Octopus bimaculoides. The sequence goes on from NC_142944.1 coordinate 50,764,814, forward strand.
AACAACGAAAACCTTTACTACAGGCATACAGAAACATTAGAGATAAGTTTTTTTTCTACTATCATAAAAAACGGAAAGGAATAACTGCAAATAAACTAAATATAAAAAAAACCGTCCGATCTGTTGGATGGGGAAGGTCTCGACAGGATGAGAAAACGACTGAAATGACAAAGACGAATAATCATCAAAGAGCAAGACGGGTGGATTATAAGAAACAAACAAGCTGAAACCTGATACCCGGAACCCAAAGGTTTAAGAGCAACAATAAAATAACGTTATTACATCATAAGCTTACACTGTAGTTCATTGATTTCTCTGGTGTAAGTATGAATTGTTTGCTTATTAATATTGATTAGAATATTCTCGAGAAAGAGATAGATTAAAATCTAACTAAGAGAAATGCGGCCGACTTTTTTCTCCCGTTGTCTACAATCGGTGTACAAACATTTTACCACAAATGTTAATAGGTCTAACGTACGAGAAACGAAGAGAAGCAGAAAGTATTCATAACAGTTATGGTAGCATTAGCGCTAAAGCAATCACCTGCCTTTAGACTTGCTCAGCACGAGGGGAAAAGTGGCTTTGGTCGAAAATTATGTATCTCTATACAAGGTATTTACTTTGAGGATAAGAGAGATCAATATAGCTCTGTGACTACGAGTTTCATCTTGCGATTCTTTAGGCTGTGGAGAATTGTGTTCTATTCTTTAAAAGATTAAGGTTTCATTGAGAATAATAGCTAATGATCATTATGAAGAGGCAGAAGTGTATTTGAGGTTGTGTTTTTGCTTTCTTCGGCAACAGCAGCAAGATTGTGGTGCAAAAACATGCTAAGTGGAAATAAAGAGTATCAACAACTACAGCGAAGGAAAAAAATAAGAACACCACTAATAAACAAACAACAGCGAAGACGACGTCATCGAAATAAGAGCAACAATAGTTACGCGTCCAACAACAGTGACAACAGCGTCAACAACAACCACATGAAGAGCATCAAAAGCAACAACAAAACACAGTCGATTCGACCAGTCTAACAAGAAAATGCCTACTAGAACAGGCAACACCACCGTCAAAACCGTCATCAATAGGTCAAATTCAAGCAAGGTTATAGCTAGAATTTTAAGCAGGAGTCGCTGTGTGGTAAGTAGCTTGCTTACCAACCACATGGTTCTGGGTTCAGCCCCACTGCGTAGCACCTTGGGCAGGTGTCTTCTACTATAACCTCGGGCCGACCAAAGCCTTGTGAGTGGATTTGGTAGACGGAAACTGAAAGAAGCCCGTCGTATATATGTATATCTATCTATCTATATATATATATATATATATATGTATGTGTGTGTATATGTTTGTGTGTCTGTATTTGCCCCCCCCCCCCCCCCAGCATCGCTGGACAACCGATGGTGGTGTGTTTACGTCCCCGTAACTTAGCGGTTCGGCAAAAAGAGCCCGATAGAATACGTACTAGGCTTACAAAAAATAAGTCCTGGGGTTGATTTGCTCGACTAAAGGCGGTGCCCCATCATGGCCGCAGTCAAATGACTGAAACAAGTAAAAGAGTAAAATCGATAAAGGTTACAGAAAACTCATAAGTACGAAGAGAACTACTGAGAAACCAGAGGGTTTATACGAAAGAAAAGCAGAAAGATCACTGTAGCAACGATGTTGAGTATGATACAAAATACAAGTAATGTAATGTAGTATACAGATGCATGGATACAAGAAATCAAAGATCGAAAGGTTGACAAAGCTCCAAGTGAAAAAATCATCTGGAATCAGTGTGATACAAGGAAACTTAATTAATTAGCGGCAAATGCTATGGAAATGAGGCAAGGAACCACTCTACTGTCCCATTCAGGAGACTGAAGTTTATAATAATTCACTTATGGAAAATGTGTGGCGATCATCAGAGTGGTGATAGGCCGCCGGAAATAGACACCCAGTAAATAGTGGTAGCCATTTTGTCCAACGACGAGCACAAATCGAACATCCTGGAGATCCACAAACTACACAAGGAGAGTTATCCGAGGATAAACTTGGAGCTTCTGATCCAAAATAGATCAGAAGTTTGAAAGCACCGTTTGAAAGCGAAATGGCATTCATTGTTTTGTGGAAGGCGGAAGACGCAGATAAATGAGGAAAAAGTGGAAGATCTGCCGTGTTATCGACCTCACGATCATAGCAAAGGCGACAACAGCAATAAAGAAAGTAGCTGAAACAACAATAGTAGCAACAACAACAGCGGTAGTTGCAGTGACCAAAACGACGGTGCGAAGGTCAGTTCTTTCACAAAAGTAATTACTTTCACTATCACCGCAATCAAAAGAAGTCTTTTCGTCTTCGTAATTCCACTACCTCAGGTCTCTCAAGATGAGACCGTCTCAATTAGTCATTATTATCGAAGGGAAATTAGTAAATTATAAACTCAAAAAGACTGTCGCCTTTTTTTCGCCGGCAGCATTGACAACTTTCTTCTGAAGATTTGATGAAAGCGATTGTGTGGCCGCAAGCGATTGTGTGGCTGCAAAAAGAAAAGAAAAAACGCTTTTTTTTAACCAAGGCCTCGTCGTCATATGTAACTTAGGAGAGAAAGATTGTGGTATTGATGATGGTGGAATGAGAATGATTTTCCGCCAGGCATTTGAATGAGAGCAGCAATCACAATCCTCAGTGAATAGGCTTATTCTCAGAATAGATCTACAATTGCTTGTAGACCAGAGACATGACAGTTTAGCAAGAGGATCTCTCGTATTCTTTGCTTGGCCCCGAAGTAACAGTCTTGGTTGGGAATATTATAAAATTGCGTATACTGTGTATACATTCACTTTTGCTTTCTTTCTCTTACCATTTCAATGTAAACACCCACAGGTTTTATAAGCTCTTCTCGTAATGGCCACTCATCCGTCACCATTGTGACAAATAAAAGAGAACTTTATTATCATCATCATCATCATCATCATCATCATCATCATCATCATCATCATCATCATCATCATCATCATTATTATTATTATTATTATTATCATTATTATTATTATTATTATTATTATTATTATTATTATTATTATTATTGTTATGGTTGTTGTTGTTGTTGTTATTATTATTATTATTATTATTGTTGTTCAGTAGTTTTATTTTTATAACGTGCTTTCACTTCACTACAGAGCGCAGCTCTGTGCGCCTTGGGTATGTGCTGTGGTGCTCTTATGGTTACTGTATTGAAAGTGTTTTGCGTAGGATGTGTGCAGTGCCCAGTAGTGCAATTTTCTGAATGTTATATATATTTGTAAGTCCTGGTGTTTTTGTTATGTATTTGTCTGAATATTTTTTTATTATACCTAAGGCCCCTACTATGATAGGAATTGTTTCTGTTTTTAGATTCCACATTCGAGTTACCTCTATTTCCAGGTCTTTGTATTTTGAAAGTTTCTCCATTTCTTTTAGGGAAACGTTGTCATCTGCTGGTATTGATACATCAATTAGAAAACATTTTTATCTTCATGATCTTTGACAACTATATCTGGTCTATTTGCCTTAATTTCTCTATCTGTGTGTATTGGCATATTCCAGAGTATGGTTGCTTTCTCGTTTTCTGTGACCTTTTCTGGCGTGTGCTTATACCATCTTTTTTCTGTTGTTATTCCATAGTGTTGGCATAGCTTCCAGTGTATATAGGTCCCAGCTCTGTCGTGTCTGTGAATATATTCCTTCTTAGCCAGGACTGGGCAGCCAGAGATGATGATGATGATTATTATTATTATTATTATTATTATTATTATTATTTTACTTCTCAGAGCTCTCGATCTTACTTCCTCTGGTTGATTCTGTGAGAGAGGACAACAAATTATCAGTTGCTATTTTTACTTTTATCATCATCATCATCATCATCATCATCATCATCATCATCATCATCATCATCATCATCATCATTATTGACATCACCACCGTCATTATTATTTATCGCTATTACTATCATTATTACCATCATCATCATCATCAGTAGTAGTAGTATTAGTAGTAGCGGCGGCAGCAGCAGCAGCAGCAGCAGCAGCAGCAGTAGTAGTAGTAGTAGTAGTAGTAGCAGTAGTAGTAGTATGTGCGTCTTTCTGATCCTTTACAACAAATTCTTTACAAACAGATTAATATCAATCGCTTTCAACTGATGATTTTCACTTAAGCTCCCCCCCCCCTTTCATACAGTATTTGTAATGCAACAGCGCTATTCTTGACTCTATTTACTTTTACTTCTAATCTATTTCCCTCCTCTCCATTTCCTCCACATCCAACACACACACAGGCACACGCACACACAGGCATGCACAAACACACAGACACGCACATACACACAGACACACACATATAGACACACACACACATACACACACAGAGGCACACATACACAAAAAGTCGCGCGCGCATACATTCACATGTGTACGTACATATACACATATGTATACACGTATATATACGCATGCACACGCATATATATATATATATATATATATATATATATACATATATATACACATATATATATATACATATATATATATACATATATATATATATACATACATATATAGATACATATATTGACATATATACATATATATACATATATATATACGCACATATATATATATACGTATATATATGTATGTGTATATATATATATTTACAGATAGAGAGAGGGGAACATGCATAAACATATATGTGTGTGTGTGTGTGTGTGTGAGCGTGTGTGTGTTTATACATGTTTGTATGTATACAGACATATATATGTGTATATATATATATGTATGTATATATATATATATATATATATATATATATATATATATATATATATAAATATATGTGCGTATGCATATGAATATATATGTATATATATGCATATATATATATGTGTGTGTGTGTGTGTGTGTGTGTGTGTATGTATGTATATATATATATATATATATATATATATATATATATATATATATATATATATATATATATATATATATATATATATATATATGTATACACACAGAGAAATGTATATATGAATGGCTATACATGCATACATACACACACAAACTCACGCACACACACACACACATACATACATAAATACAAACATATATATATATATCCGGTCAGTTATCTATCTTTTACTTTCTTTAAGTCTATCATTCTTTATATCTTTCCTCTTTCTTTATTCTCAGAATATAATTTTTTTCTTCTTTTAATCAGAATTCTTTTTCTTTTTTCCTTCTTTAGATTATATTTTACTTTTTTCATTCTTTCATTTTTTTTTGCCTTCTGCTGTCTTTCTTTGGTTGTTTTCTTTTATGCATAGTATTTTTTTTTTCGGTTTGATGCATGTATGTATGTGGATGCATTCATGTGTGCACATACACATATGCTGAACGTGTGTGTTTGAATTTAATCTGAACGGATCACCTGCCATTTATTCATTCTTTGATATCATATTATATAGGTAAAAATCAAAAATAACATTAAGAAGAAGGAAGAAAACTTGGAAGACGAAAAAAAAAATTAAGGAATTAAAGCAAAACTAATTAACTAATATGATCCAACACTTTCTTTTGATCCAATTATGTGTGTGTATGTACGTATATATATTCATATACATACACATACATATATACACATACAAACTCATATCTATTTACATATATTTATGGGTGTACGTTTGTGCACATTTAACCTTTTCTATAATATTCATATTCGATAATCTCTACTAGGTTTTGCTGTTCCATATAAATATTCCATCATGGATTTCCAATTAATTATATCCCGATAGCGTTGTAACTAGTAGCAATATATATATATATATATATATATATATATATATATATATATATATATATACATATATATATATATATATATATATATATATATATATATATATATATATATATATATATATATATATATATATATATATATATACATATATATATATATATATATATATATATATATACATATATATATAAATACATAAATATATATATATATACATACATAAATTCACATATATACATATTCATATATCCATACATCCATATAATTATACAGATATCTAGCTCTCTCCATTCCCTCTATCTCCCTTCTCTCTCTCTCTCTATATATATATATATATACATACATATATATATATATATATATATATATATATATATATATATATATATATATATATATATATATATATACATACATACATACATACATACATACATACATACATACATACATATATACATATATAATATATATGCACATATATATATATACATATATACATATATAATACATACATATATACATATATAATATACATACATACATACATATATATATATATATATATATATATATATATATATATATATATATATATATATATATATATATATATATATATATATGTATGTATGTATGTATGTATGTATATAAGTGATATCAAAAAGTTACCGGACTTGTTCTGTAGCGCGTCAACAGATGACAGTATACTGTTGCGAGCACAGTGAGAACTAGCAGTGACCTTCATGAGGCAGTGTGCCGAGTGACATTGCTGTGTTTGTGCCAAAATTTGTGAAATCTGTGTTTTTATGATCATGTGTACGATGTAGTCTGCGATTTCTGTCATGGACCGGAAGTTGGAATAAAATGGCAGCGTGAAATTTTGCGTTAAACTTGGGAAGTCATCACCGATGATAAGAGTTGGGTCTATGGGTAGGATCCTGAGGCGAAGTAGCTGTCGTCACAACGGAAGAGTCTTCATCTCCACGACTAAAGAACGCACGACAGAGCCGCAGATCAATCAAGAACATGCTCATCGCTTTTTAAATTTTTTTCGATATCCGAGGAATTGTGCGTCGAGTCCTCCAGACTATCTCGAATTACTCCCACAAGACAACATGGTATCGCTTCTGCACTCGCCCTATTCGCCAGATTTAGCACCTGGAGACTTCCATCTCTTCCCCCAGGATGAAAATGCTGATCAAAGGTTGCCGTTTTAACACCGTTACCGAAATCTAGAGCGAATCGCAGAAGGTCCTCGACTCGCTTACCCCATATATACCGCTGGTTGCGTTTTCGCAATGCAAAATATATAACCGATTGCTAAGACTTCATTTTTAAATGTATATATGTATCAACAATGATAATATGAATATATATATTTTTTTTTTTACTCTAGGCACAAGGCCCGAAATTTTTGGGGTAGGGAGAAGTCGATTATATCAACCCAGTACGCAACAGGTACTTAATTTATCGACCCCGAAAGGATGAAAGGTAAAGTCGACCTCGGCTGAATTTGAACTCAGAACGTAAAGAGAGACGAAATAGCGTTAAGCATTTCGCCCGGCGTGCTAACGTTTCTGGCAGCTCGCCGCCTTAATAGTATGAATTATTACAAAGTTGCATAGCATTACGTTTAATTCTTTTTATATATACAGCTTCAAATAGACCTACACATGTTTCAACTGCATCGATTATTAACCGTTGCGATTGCAACTCTACTATAATACTGGTGGAGTTTCTTCAGGGTTTTCACTTTAAAATCCTTCAATTTGATTGTTTAAAGTCTTTCGCTGTGACTAGCAGCCGTATATATAGTCCAGAACTTTCTGATACTACTTTTCGATATATATAGAAAGAGAAAGAGAGAGAGAGGGGAGAAGGAGGGAGAGAGGGGAGAAGGAGAGAGAGAGGGGAGAAGGAGGGAGAGAGGGGAGAAGGAGGGAGAGAGGGGAGAAGGAAGGAGAGAGGGGGAGAAGAGAGCTAGATATTTGTATAATTATATGGATGTATGAATATATGAATATATATATATATGCGAATTTATGGATGTATATGTGAGTGTATATATATATATATATGTGTGTGTGTGTGTGTGTGTGTGTGTGTGTATGTATGTATGTATATAATGAATTTATAATAAAGGAGAACAGAGATTTATATCCAGTTTTATTCAGCAGTTAATTACTTCTTTTCATCTCTTCACCTATACATGTTTCTGCAGCAAACTAATGCATACTGCAAAATTTGCATCTTTATGAGCACTTATTGTTAATTGCTGCGTCTTTAGGGTGGAATCAATTGCATTGTTCAGATAGAATCTAAATTAAATACAAGTCCAGCCGAAATATACATGGTGTTCTTATTGTTCCAAACATTGCCTAGATCCTGACCTTTTCAACTCTGCTGCTTAAAAACAAATTGACTAGCTGTCCAATTAACTGTAAGTGCACATAATATAATCATGCAGTGTGTATTGGTTGCTACAGAATCATGTGTAGGTACAGAAATGAAAAGAAGTAATTAACTACTGAATAAAACTGGGCATAAATCTCTGTTCTCCTTTATTGTAAATCCACTATTTTCTCTGCCGAAACATGCAGTCTCTATAGAGACATATAGATTTACTGATGTGAAGATAGACTGACGTTAGTAAATCAAACTAGCTGGAGTTTTTTTATACACTCACTGAGGTTACCCACCATTAATAACCGGTAAAAGCGACTACGGTACCCACGTGGATGCTATATCCCTACCAGCCAAAATTTGGAAATTTCTCTCTCTCTCTCTCTCTCTCTCTCTCTTCCTCTCTCTCTCTCTCTCTCTCTTCCTCTCTCTCTCTCTCACTGTATATATATATATATATATGTGTGTGTGTGTGTGTGTGTGTGTGTGTGTGTGTGTGTGTATGTATGTATGTATATATATATATATATATATATATATATATATATATATATATAAATTTAAATGAGAGTTTTGATGGTGATATCCATTATTATTGAATTTTATTCCTATGTCAACATTTCTGTATAAGGCTATATTTAACTGTCAAATTCAAGTTAAATCGATAATTTACCTTGCACATCTTCAGGATAAAAGGTAAATAGCAAAAAGTAAACACCAAAAACATCGTCTCTAAGTCTGGTTCATATTCAAATTTCTCCGTCAAAGGGAGAAAACCCCCTCATAATATTATTAATTGATTATAAACAATCACATATTATAATGAAAATCTATATTATATTATCTCTAGAAACTTTAGCAAATAATCACAAATACAAATACAACTGCTATTGGTAAATTATACATTGATATGGCCTGCCTTAAGACCTAATATTATACTATAATATACTATAATATACTATAATACCCGATCATACAGCAATTTATAACTCATTTAAACCAGAGAAACGTGTGTTTCGGATAATGGGTAGATCTGAGAGCAATATGTGTTAGTTTATTTATCAACTTACCCTTAGAGAATAATATAAAATATAATTCTAGGTTACACAACGAACAATATCTCCTACCTTTGTCATACGGGAAAGATCTCCCAATGATTGACCATTCTAACTATATATATATATATATATATATATATATATATATATATATATATATATATAGTTATATATGCATACATGCATATATATAAATATACATATATAACTACATTTCTCTATGCATACATATGTGTGTGTGTGTATATATATATATATATATATATATATATATATATATATATATATATATATATCAACTTGTTTAGACAGTTTTTATCTATTTAATTAGAAGTATATTAGTAGACAAAGCTTTTGTGTGCATATGTATCTGTTTGTGATTGTGTGTACGTATCTTTGTTGTCTGTATTGTGGTTAGATACTGTGCGCACACACTAAGACGTAGACAAACATACACATATTTATATATACATACATATATACATAAAAGTAGTCACTCACTCAGACTCAAACACATAGGAGAACTGTCGCACACACGCATACACACACACATTGATATATTGATTCGCTGACGAACAGCCGTATGTACATATATACAGAGAGCCACGAAAGCCTCCCGACCAACGAAATTCTCGATTCATACCTTTCCTCTAGACCAATGAAGTATACCATACAAACATACAACCTGGTAACAAAGTAAGAAACTTTTGCTATAACCCAATATACTCGCTAGAGTAGCAGAATCGGTAGCTAATGCTGCACTAAATGCCTTGCAGCATTTTCTGTCGTAGCTTTATGTTCTGAATTTAGATTTCGCCGGTGGCATCTCTGTCATTCATGATTCCGTGTGTAGCGAAGCCAAATCCTGAGGAAGAGCGGGATTCGATTATATTGAAAATACCGTATCTCTTGATGTAAGAAATGAACTTTAGAAACATAGCCTCTCCATAATAATCAACCCTTTTCCTGCCCTGCGTATCACACGTAATACATAGGGCACATTTCCCTAGCATCCACGCATTGAATATGATATACATTCCAAATTTTTTCCAACTGCCAGAGTTGGAATTCATGTATCAAAATGTATGAAACGGAGGCTAACTAAAAGACTGAAAACAAGCACGGACGGTTTAGACAAAATTATGAAAATGTTGTGGACACGCAAACAGTAATTAAAGTAATTACTGTTGATAGCAATTCACTTAACGTTACTTCATTCATTTGCACTCCTCTTAACTGTATTTCTCTCAGCTGTACTCCTCCGCTCACTTGTACAAAAGTTGTCTTGAAACAACGCATAAGATATCAATATTATGACTGAAAGTTTCTGAGAATGAAATTTTATTTTCATATTTTGGACTCCTGCAAAAAAAATATATATATATACACAATAATATCGAATCAATTCGAAATATTTCTAAACGAAAAAGAAAAGGAAATGGATAATTGTTTCAAATCAAAATAACCACTGCGACGACGATCAAATCATAGAATTTAAGATAAAAGATAAAAAAGATTGATAATTTTTTTTCAATATCTGTTCTGAGAAACACGACAGAAAGCTATGTTGCTGTTGTTCTTGTTATTGTTGTTTGTTTATGTTGCACACTACGTAGACGAAATATAAAAAAAGTAGCATTTTTGCATCGAGTCGGAAAAAAAAATACAATGTTTTTTTACTCAACTTCAAACACGAGATATTGTGATTATGTATTTCATTCCTATCTACCATATACTATTAAAACCAGTAATTGATTCTGGTTTATTTATTTTACTACAAATAAAGAGAAGACAAACTCGGTAGAGAAGTGGTGAGTTTTATATATTCATGTATTTATATATTATGTATATATTCATGTATAAAAAACATGCATAAAATTTGATAACAGCTTGACTCAGCACAATGCCACTTAAAGTTTTTTCGTAGGCTTGCAGAACGAACCTAACTCTTCAGGCATCCAGAGGAGACACCCGTTCTACGAGTCTACGAAACTTTAAGTTGCATGGAGCTGAGTCAAACTGTTATTCAAACTCTGTGTGTAAGAGAGAGAAAACTATAAACTGAGGACAAAAGTACTAGATATGTTATGTAGAGAACATATATTTTATTTTTTGACGAGAGAACATTCTACAATTTATTCTGACTATCGGGTGGCAAGTATTACCCTTGTAAAAAAAAACTTTATACCCCGACTCCAAAATATTACTGATTTCTATTTTATGGTACCCGGATTTGATATATCTAGAAGATGTCAGATTGTAGGAAGTATGAGTTTCATGTCTCTGCTGAGTCGGGTGGATGCAGTATCTCTCTCCAGAGCAGACTTGATCGTAAAATGTCTTCATCTTGGAAATGAAACCGCGTGGTCGTTTCGGAATCATTGAAAACTAAGTTGTTTTTGTTGTACTATGTTCGCCATTGTAGCAGTAATATAATGAGTATTGAATGCATCTCCTAGGACTTATCATTCTCTTTAACAAAACGGTATTATGGCTTAAGTGAAAAACAAAGTTAAAAAAAGAAGAAATCAATATTGTGTAGATATTTTACTAACGCGGAGAAAATGTTGCTATAGAGACGGGGATAGATGTCCACGCCAAACAAAAATAATAAAGAAATCTAAAACAAAGGCGGAAACGAAAATAAAACAAATTTATATAATGGTTATTAAAATAGCATGAGGCTGAGGAAAATAATGATTCAACATTATATGGGATATGGAACGAAGATCTATAAGAAAAATAATCTGCTAAGGAAGAGAGAGAGAGAGAGAGAGAGAGAGAGAGTGAGAGAGAGAGAGAGAGTGAAGGAGGGAGTGGCAGAGAGGAAGGGAAAGAGATAGAGGCTTATATCTCCGTGTATGACAGCAAATGCAAATATATATATATATATATATATATATATATATATATGCATACATATATATACATATATATATTTATGTATATATATATATATATATATATATATATATATATATATATATATATACATATATATATATATATATATATATATATATATATATATATATATATACATATATATATTTATGTGTGTATGTATATATATATATATATATATATATGTATGTGTATGAATATATATATTTGCATATATATGCATATATATATATATATATATATATATATACGCGCGAAGAGGAGGGTGCAGAGGGAAAAATACAAGTATATTATAGAGAGGATAGATCACAGTGAACAAATGGCAATTGATACCAGCTCCGCATGACAAGAAGAGATAATCTCAGGAATCGAGTTTTCTCCAAAATTGACAGGCTACTAAAGCTTATTGCTTGGAGATAAGAGGACGGTTATAGATATGTACCTCTGTCTTAATAAGCATCATCAGCGCAACTATTGTCCAAACCTGTCACCAACAACCAAGGGGTATAGATATACCATATTCTCTAGTAATGAAATGCCTGTATTTGACTATGTTTTTCATCTCTTGCCACCGGCCGTCTAAAAACCCCTTCTATTAATGAATCAGATATATTATGAACGCATATTCGTTGTAAAGAAGGAGTTGTTCTTCCGTGACGAACACTACAGCGAATAGCATACTCTCGTCCGAATCTGCTGGAGCGGATTAAACATAAACATGCAAGTCATCGAATATAGTTTATATTCTGCACATAATATTTTTAGTCTTCGTCTCCTAATTGTTTATCACTTCTACATACTTAAACGCATCTACACACACACACACACACACACACACACACACACACACACACACACACACACACACACACACACACACACACACAAACACACACACAGATAGATAGATCGATAGAGAGAGAGAGAGAGAGAGAGAGATGATAGATAGATAGATAGATAGATAGATAGATAGATAGATAGATAGATACTTGTTTCATTCATTGGACTGCAGTTAAGTTGAGGTACCAACTTGAAGTGTTTAGTCGAACAAATCGACCCCAGCACTTCTTTTTTCACTGGTACTAGTTCTATCCGACTCTTAGTCAAATCGCGAGGTTAATGAGATGTAAACGCATCAGCAGCAATCGATGAGCGGGGGTGGGAAAAACACAGACAAAAAGATATATATATATATATAGCAATAAGAAAATGGAGGGGATTAATAGGTGGTGTTCATCAACTTGCAGACACTGTATTGTGTCAATTTACTTGTTTATTTGTTTACTAAAAGAACAATAAAAGCAATATACAAGCACATGTGACATATTATGTCATATCAGTAATTAAAAAAGGACATATAGTGAAAGAAAATGGGATAATATCTTACAGCTGTTTCTGCGTATGTACCAATGAACATGTCTGTACGGAAATGTTAATGTATACGTATGTGTATGTATGTGTGGGTGTGTATATATGTGTCCTCCTCATATATAATAACAATAATAATTTATTCATTTGTGTGCATGTATGGACATTTGTGTATGTACATTTAAATGTACATATATGTATTTATGTTTATGTATATCTATTCATACGTTAAAGTATGCATATATATGTGGGTTTTTACGGTTTTTATATTTTTATATTTTCATTTTTTTAACTTAACCTTATGAACTTTATAAAATCTCTGAAGAGGCCTAGAGAATCATCCATGTACCTCTATTTCATGTATTTCATCTATTAATTACTTCAGTCTACTGGAGTGATAAATATAGAATGAGGCATGTCACATCTAGACTGAAACAGCTGTAAGATATTATCCCATTTTCTTTCACTAGATGTCAATCTTATAATTACTGATATGACATAATATGTCACATGTGTTTGTATATTGTAATTATTGTCCTTTTAGTAAACAAATAAACAAGTAAATTGGCACAATACAATGTCTGCAAGTTGATGAATACCACCTATTAATCCCCTCCATTTTCTTATTGTTATATAAATTAAGGGTAAAAAAACTTTTTATCAGCACTCATTTATTGCACTTGGTAATGTAATTGCCATGCAATGAAAAAACACTAGTGTAATAATAATTGGGTATTCTACCAGCAGTATATTGGATAGATATTATTCCTTAGTGGGTTGGATTCACAACCCCTAACTTTCTTGGATATATATATATATATATATATATATATATATATATATATAGAGAGAGAGAGAGAGAGAGAGAGAGAGATATTAATATACAAATATACATATATACACACACATGTATATATGTATATATAGGCGCAGGAGTGGGTGTGTGGTAAGTAGCTTGCTTACCAACCACATGTTTCCGGGTTGTCCCACTGTGTGACACCTTGGGCATGTGTCTTCTACTGTAGCCACGGCCCAACCAAAGCCTTGTCAGTGGATTTGGAAGACGGAAACTGATAGAAGCCTGTCGTATATATATATACATATATATATATATATATATATATATATATATATAGAAGCCTGTCGTATATATATATACATATATATATATATATATATATATATATATATATATATATATATACGTGTGTGTGGTATGTTTCTGTGTCTGTGTTTGTTCCCCCACCATCGCTTGACAACCGATGCTGGTGTGTTTATGTCCCTGTAACTTAGTGGTTCGGCAAAAGAGACCGATAGAATAATTACTAGGCTTACAAAAAATAAGTCCTGGGGTCGATTTGTTCGACTAAGGAACACGAGAAAATAAACAGAGAGATAATAAAAAGAAAGCTTTAGTGGCTAGCGGTCAATCATGGCGATGGCCGGACAGAAGTCGTCAGACAGGAGGGCTAGAAAGAAGGGGAGATAATAAAGTAGTGGTGGTCCCAAAACGAAGGTGCGCGTGCGTGTGTAGGTGTGTGGATGATGGTGTGGGTGCTGGGAAGTGGTCAGTGCTAGTGTGTGCGAGGTGGTATAATGTGGTGTGGTGTGGTGGTGTGTGGTGTGGTGAGAGTGCTGGAAAGTGGTCAATGCTAGTGTGTGCAGGGTGGTGCGATGAAGTGGTATGGTGTAGGTGTTGTGTGGTGTGTTGTTGTGGTGTGATGGTGTGGTGTAGTAGTGTGGTGTGGTGTAGTAGTGTGGTGTGGTGATGTGTGGTGTGTAGTGCGGTGTGGCATGATGTGGTGTGGTGGTGTTGGGGTGTGGAGGATGCGAGGGTGGGGGATGCAAGAGTGGAGGATGCAAGGGTGGGGTGTAAAGATGGGATGTGGGTCGGGGTGAGCGTGTTGGGGTGTATGTGAGTGGGGTGTGAGAGTGGGGTGTGAGAGTGGGGTGTGAGAGTGGGGTGTGAGAGTGGGGTGTGAGAGTGGGGTGTGAGAGTGGGGTGTGAGAGTGGGGTGTGAGAGTGGGGTGTGAGAGTGGGGTGTGAGAGTGGGGTGTGAGAGTGGGGTGTGAGAGTGGGGTGTGAGAGTGGGGTGTGAGAGTGGGGTGTGAGAGTGGGGTGTGAGAGTGGGGTGTGAGAGTGGGGTGTGAGAGTGGGGTGTGAGAGTGGGGTGTGAGAGTGGGGTGTGAGAGTGGGGTGGTGTATGTGGTGGTGGGTTGGTGTGGGATGGGATGTATAGGGATTGTGGAGTTGGGATGTGTAGGGGTGGGTTAACGATGGAGGATAACGACAATGAAGGGAGAGGGTGGAAGGGAGAGGGTGGAAGGGAGAAGGTGAGTAGGTGTGAAGAGAGGAAGGTGTCAGAGCAAGCGAGGAGAGGTGGGTGGGAGTGAAGAGAGGAAGTAGGTGTGAGAGAAAGAGAGGAGAGAGGAGGAGAATTAGATGAAGAGGGGAGGGGAATTGAACCCATG
Organism: Octopus bimaculoides; assembly: GCF_046866305.1. NCBI lineage: Eukaryota > Metazoa > Mollusca > Cephalopoda > Octopoda > Octopodidae > Octopus > Octopus bimaculoides. The sequence continues at coordinate 50,780,839 of NC_142944.1, forward strand.
TGATGCAAAGGAGCGAGGAGAGAAGATTAATTCCTGTTCACAGTGAAGACGGGAGTCCGGATGGCCCCTGTGCAAGGACAGTCCGAACACAGACAGGTGTTGTAAAGAAAGACCGGTAGAGCGGAAATGGCGCGAGACCGGGGTGTCGTTGCCGAGTCTGATGTCTCGGAGGTGTTCCGCGAACCGGTCAGTCAAGCAGTTTGACTGTCTGAAAGTTTCCACCTATTGCTTTCTCTCGTTTTGCATATATACATATATACATATTTTGTATTTCATACTGAATCTGTTATATTTAATATATCTAATTTGTTTCTCCTTTAACATCTCAAATGTAAGATCTCTTCCCTGAAGACGGAGGCTCGTCTCATCCTATGACGGAATCAATCTACAAATATTATTATGGACTGCCGGGCCCCCAGAAACAGCTGTTTTCTGCAACCCCTTTAATTTTCTGTCATTTGTACACTGTATAAGTTAAACCTTTTGATATGTATACATATATACATTTTTGTATTTCATGTATTGAATATACTTTATATATTGATCTGTCTAATTTGCCTATCCCTACATTTTTCTTCTACTTGCCTACACACACACACACACACACACACACACACACACAAACTTATATATACGACGGAATTCCAGTTTCGTCTACCAAATTTACTCACAGAACATTGGACGACCCAAAGCTGTAGTAGAGGGGACATGCCAAGGGGCTGGGCAGTAGGATTGAACCCGAATTTGTATGCTGCAAATTAAACTTCTTAAGCACCTTGCCACGGCTTTTACGTCGCTATCCAGAGTTCCCATGAATTGCTGTTTCCTCTATTCTTTTATATTTGATATATTTCAAACAAAATTTCGAAATTGGTGAATTCCTGCAGGAGCAGCTAGTTCTGTTTATTGAGATATTTCCAATTCCCAACAGGGCATAGTAGTTTAAACCTTACACCCGACATAATGAATTTATTACATTCATATGATTTTAAAAATACATCATCTATTCATCATTAATGAAATTACATTAACATCAACCACCTTCCTTCATAACGTGTGTTTTATACTCATAACATCGAAGACTTGATGACGTCATGTTTTTGCTTGTGTTAACTGAAAATATCACATTTTCTGCTCATGACAATTGAATAAATGGATATGTAAATCATTTTGTACACTTCTTTTTTTCGGTAAACAAATCAAACTTTGAGATACTGCTGACTAACAATATTCCGGTGAATTTTCAAATATTATTGCTTATATACACTGAACCGCAAAAGAAACGCGATTTTTTCAAATGTCACTTTTATATGGTAAATTCTGAAATTTTTTTTCAGAGATGTAAGTGTAAATATTCCAAGACATGCTGGTTTATGGCTGAGACCCAAATTGCAGGTCACCTTTCGAGATGCCAAAACACAGCTGCGTTGAATGTCGTGGTTGGCAGTCGAAAACAATTGTCATGAAAACCAAAATGCACGTGCATCTGGTGGAGGTCATGGGGATAAAAATCAACTTCAACCGCGTTCCTAGCATTCGTAATATGGATGCATCAAATATGACCCGATTTTCAGTAGCGCAGAAGAAACAAGCTATCGGCTGATTGAAAGCAGAGCGGCGTTCCCTGGTTGTTATGAAAGCTTACAATGTCCATGTCAGCACCATCTATCGCCTGCAATAGCGTTTCCACCTCGGATGGCAGAGTGAAGGTATGGAATAGGAAGGGTGAACGCTCTAGAGACGCATGTGTCATGGAGAGAGATGCGTGGGGTGGCCAAAGCATCATGGTTTGGGGTGTTATAGGCTTGAATCAGAGAATTGAGACCTATGTGTTCCAAAATGTTGGTGCAGGAAGAGGGAATGGCATCACAGTGCAGCGTAATGTTGACCAAAGCCTAAGACCTCACATCGTGCCCTTCTTTGCGCGTCACCATAGCCATGTGTTCCACCAGGACAATACTCCCCCAACCCCCACACGGCCATGGTCACCATGGACTTCCTGCGTCAGTACAACATCAGAACCATGCAATGGCCGGCTCTCAACCCGGATTTGAACCCAATTGAACACCTGTGGGATGAAATCCAGAGATGTCTGAGTCAGGTGGTTCCAAGGCCGACAACTCGTGAGGAACTGGAGGCAGTTTTCCTCAGGATGTGGGCACAGGTACCAATGGCTTTTGTGAACCGACTCATTCACTCCATGTACCGACGGTATATGGTCGTTTTGAACACCCACGGAGGGCATACACGGTGTTGAACATGTCACGCCCTACAATCTTGATGCTGGATCCGCCCATTACCAGAACACATGACAACGACCCATAGACGGCGGCTAAAGTGCATCTAAGAAATTGACTTTATCAGATTTATCAAAATTTATCTCTGACAATGAAATTAAAACATAATCCACAGTCACACACGTCTAGCGTTTCTTTTGTGGTTCAGTGTATTGTCAAACAGGTCTCTCACATCATTTGCTTGATAGTTTGGTACCGTGGAATTGAAGTTCCAACTTCAAATAGTATATAGATTCTTCTTTATATATCGGGTACTTTTCTCACTGTTGTAAGAAAAGCGACACTATATATGCGTATGTATTGGATTATCCCATAAATAATGCAGTTTTTTCAATTGCATGAACTAAAAGTCGGAGGGGGACGGGATAAACTACCTGGATCAACTTGCTGTAAAAGCAGGTAGGGATTTTATCTTGTACTTATTCTTAGTGCAAGTTTTGAAGAGTGCAGTTCGATTTTAACAGTTATTATTTCAAAGCTATAATTGAAGTGACAAAGGAGTATATTCGGCATATTTTGCTTTATGAGTTCAATAAAAGCAACAACACAATGCAAATTGCGAGGAATATTAATGCAGTATATGGGGATTGGACCAATAAGCGTAAGCCTGTGTCAACAGTGGTTCCAGAAATTTCATGTTGGAAGCTACAGCCTAGAAGACGATCCTCGTCCTGGAAGATCCGTAGAGCTCGACGAGGATGTCCTGCAAACCCTGGTGGAACAAAATCCCATCGTAACTGTTGAGGAAGTAGCAGATAAGCTTGGATTTAGTCATTCAACTATTAATCGACACCTACGTTCCATCGTAATACGACCATCTTTGCTTTCAAGACGAAAGGCGTTCTTCCATCAGGATAATGATCGGCCATATACAGCAAGATTGCCATTCTAAAGGCTGGAGCAGTTTGAATGGGAAACGATGCCCCACCCAACATATTCGCCGGACATTGTCCCATCTGATTATCATTTATTCCGCAGTCTTCAAAATCATTTGGACGAAAAATATATGAATCTTGTAGACGAGGTCAGAACAGTAATGGAGGAGTATTTTTCGTCATGGACAAACGATCTTTGGAAGAGGGGCCTTGCACGTTTACCAAATAGATGGAAGAGCATTGAAGAAAATGGAGAGTTTATTTTAGATTAAAAAACAACATTGTTTATCTTAGTTTGGAAAACGTAGTATATATATACATACATATATATATACATACATATATATACATACATATATATATATATATATATATATATATATATATATATACATATATATATATATATATGCACGTATATATATATAGACACAATATATATATACACACACACATACATACATACGCACACATGCATAGACACACATACATACACACACACATATATATATATATGTGTGTATATATATATATATATATATATATATATACACATCATGCATACGTGCATGCGACAGACGCATATACGCACGCACGCACGCACACACACACACACACACACACACACACACACACACACACACACACATACACACACGTACACATACATATGTCTTTACAATATGTATGCAGAAAGGCAGCGAGCTGGCAGAATCGTTAGCACGCCGGGCGAAATGCATAGGGTATTTCGCCTTCTGTTATGTTCTGAGTTCAAACTCCGCCGAGGTCGACTATGCCTTCATTCTTTCGGGGTTGATGTAATTGACTTAAACCCTTTGTTTGTCCCTTCTATGTTTTGCCCCGTGTGGGCAATAAAGAAATAAATATATATGCAGAAGTATTACGAAACACATCGAAATAAGTGAGTCAAGAGGGGTTCGATATTTGATCGATTACTGAAAAACAATTGGAAAATGCATGAAATATCTATCTGTTCAATTACCATGAGTAGAACACGTGATATTTTCATTCATTCAGCCGATATAACGTGTTACGTCTTCCGCATCATAAACACAAAATATGCAGAGAAGAGAGTCGGTTATTCTGAAAGCAGTTTCCTGGTTGATGCATAAATGAATATGACTGACTATCTTTCGGGCTATAGGAAATCAACTATGTAGCGTATATATTAATTTATCCTATTAGGAATACGAAATACTTTGATAACTAGAACTGGTTGTCTTTGTAAGAAGTCACTTATTTCGAGCTTTTGTTTATATATATATATATATATATATATATATATATATATATATATATTATATATACTAGCAGAAATACCCGGCGTTACCCGGTTTAAGAAAAATAATAAAATTTAAAAATGCCTTTTTGATCTCTAATAACATGAAACATACACTACGTAGGTATCACCTCCTAGTAGCTAAGATATCAATACGTAAATGCTTAAAGTACAGACACACCTACATACATATGTACGTACGTAGTACGCACATATATACATATATACACACATACATACATATATACATATATATGTATAGATACATGCATAGATACTTGTATGTATATATATATATATATACAATATTTATGTGGAGAATGGAGCAACAAATACAAGAAGCAATTCTGTCGGACTAGTTAGCCATCGTTTTATTATGTGGAGGTTATGTAATGAGTCATTGTGGATGTTATGTAATTAGTCATTTACGCACGTTTCAATCTGGCCAATGGTTTGGCAGATCTCTTCAGAATGTTGAGGAGTATGTTAAGAGTTCATGGTGTGAGAGATGTAGGAGAAGTGATTAGTGAATATATTAATGTATATGGTGGTGTAATAATAGCGTTAGGTAAAGAAAGCTTTACGTTTTAGTTGAAGTTGTGTTGGTCTTCCTGCAGGGGATGTAGGATGGGTGCTATTTAAGCTCATTATTCCGATTTTAATCAAATGCATCTCCACGTGATTTTATGATTGAGGGATGCGTCGTATATTTATAGCACCGGCGGTGTTAGTACAGGGAAGCAACCCTAAATTTATGTGAAAAGGGGGCTAACTCTGGTCTTATTCGTAATTAATTATAATTAATTATACTTAGAAGGAAAATTCTTTTATGCATATTTAGTTTTACTTAGGAAGTGTAATGTATTATATATTTAATTATACTTAGAGAATGAGTATTTAGTAGCGTGAAGACAGATTAGGCTAGATTCATATCTCCTGTTTAATAGGTCATTCTTAGCCGTAAGGATCTCAAGGCGCTCAGTTAAACAGAGCTGACAGCGTCTGTTAGTTGGGTTATAGGAATTAGCTACTTTTAGTATGTGCCACTTTAGTTTATATTCTATCTTATTGTCGTTTAGTTCCCAGATGTACCTACTAAGTCCTGTTGAATTTGCCTTATTTCTATTTTTTAAGCTGGATAGGTGCTCATTATATCTAAGTCGTACTTGGTTTTTAGTCCCACCTATATAAGATCTAGTGTGGCTGCTTGTTTGTACGTCACATTGGTAAACTATATTTTCGGTCTTACATCTATTGGAGAAATTACATTTATTTCTATCTCTTTTACCTAACGCTATTATTACACCACCATATACATTAATAAATCCACTAATCACTTCTCCTACATCTCTCACACCATGAACTCTTAACATACTCCTCAACATTCTGAAGAGATCTGCCAAACCATTGGCCAGATTGAAACGTGCGTAAATGACTAATTACATAACATCCACAATGACTCATTACATAACCTCCACATAATAAAACAATGGCTAACTAGTCCAACAGAATTGCTTCTTCTTGTATTTGTTGCACCATTCTCCACATAAATATTATTATAAACTACAGTTTAAACAGTAAATTACCTGCCTCTGGATGCCCTCTAACCAAGACGGTTCCCGCACAGGTGGTTCCCAGGAGTGCCTCCGGATTTAAACATCCCCTGGTTGCTTGGATGCTTCAGACTACCCCCGAAGGATTGAGGCAAGCCTATCATTTATATATATATATATATATATATATATATATATATATATTCTCTTTCCTTTCCCGAGCGTCCAATAACACTATCCGTATCACGTCCTCACTTTGTTGTTTTTTTGTTATTGTTTTTTGTGTTTTTTTTAACTATATATATATATATATAATATTAGGGACAAAATCCAAAATTACACACACACACACACACACACACACACACACACACATATATATATATATATATATATACACACTCTTTTACTTGTTTCAGTCATTTGACTGTGGTCATGCTGGAACACCGCCTTTAGTCGAAGAAATCGACCCCAGGACGTAAACACACCAGCATCGGTTGTCAAGCTATGTTGGGGGACAAACACAGACACAGAAACATATACACACACACACATACATACATACATACATACATACATACATACATACATACATATATACATATATATATATATATATAAATATATATATATATATATATATATATATATATATATATATATATATATATATATATATATATATACCGGAGTAAGCACATGAAATGTGCAACAAGGTGGAAAAAAGAGTACTCAAATACCAGAGGTAGAGTAATATGCTTTATTTAAAAGCAGCAGAAATATAACAAAAAACTGTTACTCTGAGTTTCACGTTCCCGTTCATCGGACAAAACTGTCCGATGAACGGGAACGTGAAACTCAGAGTAACAGTTTTTTGTTATATTTCTGCTGCTTTTAAATAAAGTATATATATATATATATATATATATATATATCATCATAAATATACAGGGATTAGCAATTGAGTTGCTTCTCCAACATACTGAAAATTTAGAAATAGCAGTCAAAGAACTACTGATTCCAAACTACAAATTTTTCTCTAAAGCGGATGGCGATATTTATGGCACACATAGAACAAAAAACCGGAGGGAAAAGCGTAAACAAACCAAGCCTTTAGTTAATTGGATACGAATCGTTTCATGGTTAAGTGAATGGAAATTTCACTATTCCAATCTTCAGCCCAAATATTCTGATAAATTTGAAAGTGTCTCTAAAAAAATTCACGGTAATTTTTGGCCATGCGACACCAAAAATCAACGATAAGAAAGGCACTTACGAATTCATCGGCTAGTGAGTTCAGGCATCTCACCTCAAAGAAATCTATTCCATGTGCGTCACAAATAGTCCCGTATGAAAAGAAGTCCCGTGTGTAGGGATTACGGTTTAACCATCTCCGGTTTTTTGTTCTATGTGTGCCATAAATATCGCCATCCGCTTTAGAGAAAAATTTGTAGTTTGGAATCAGTAGTTCTTTGACTGCTATTTCTAAATTTTCAGTATGTTGGAGAAGCAACTCAATTGCTAATCCCTGTATATTTATGATGATAAATAGTTTTACCGATAAAGGTTTTTTTCATACTGAACTACTTGGCAAAATTGTTACTTATTAATTCTATTATTAATTGACGATTCTCTGCCCTTATTCTTGTATATATATATATATATATATATATATATATATATATATATATACACGACGGGCTTCTTACAGTTTCAATCTACCAAATCCACTCACAAGGCTTTGGTCGGGCCGAGACTATAGTAGCAGACACTTGCCCAAGGTGCCACGCAGTGGGACTGAACCCAGAACCATGTTGTTGGTAAACAAGGTACTTACCACACAGCCACTCCTGTGCCTATATATATATATATATATATATATATATATATATATATATATATATATATATATATATATATATATATATATATATATATATATATATATATATATATATATATATATATATATATATATATATATATATATATATATATATATATATATATATATATATATATATATATATATATATATATATACTTCTGTAACTTCATCAGTGGTCCTTTGCTTTCTTGTTTCTTTTTTGCGTCTCTCCTTTCTAATGATCTGCCATTTTGTATTCCTCTTGTATGTGTCTTTATTTGCGCATGCTTATATCCCTACACCTTTGATTCTTAGCTTAAGCTTGTCTAGGGCCCTTCTAAAGCGGTATGCCAGTTCGCCTCTAGGAATGGTGTCGATGAACATGACACTATGGTATTTGTGCCTATCATACCAGGAGTTGACCTTCCCTATTTTCTTCTTATTCCTTTCAATGGTATTTCATGACTTGCTCCTATAGAGTAGGCAAATCCCATTCCTATCGTTACGTATGATAGTTTCAAATTTCCTCATGGCCCCTTTGTATACTCTGATCCTTTCTCTATGGTTGTATCTTGAGATCGGCATGCGGTGAACGAAGTGTATATATCTCTTTAACTCTGTAGGATCGCATATGCGGGACACATTTCTCATTACTCTGATGAGGTCTGCCATAAATATATTGAATTTGGCATTGTCCGCGACAGCTGAGTTCCGGTTGATCAGGTATTTAGAGGCCATAGTTTTGGCATAGTGTGAATGGAGGATATGGGTTTTATTATTTACAGTTTCAAACCAGAGTTCTGTATCTAGTATTGGTAGTCTATGGTTAGGGTGTTTGGTAGGGTAGTCTATCGTGACCTTAATACTCTGGTGGATGGAGTTAGCTATTTGCTGGATGCTCTCCATAGTATTAGTTTATATATATATATATATATATATATATATATATATATATATATATATATAACTCCATCGGGTTAGCTGTCAGTTCAATTATTTAGCTGGTAAAACCCACTAATGACTTTACACAATGATGATTAAGTAGTAGAGGCTCAATTAATTACAAACTACAGGGTGTTGAATATAAATATATAAATATATATATATCTTACTTGCAGGTATTGGTAGTGCAAATCAGAGGTGCAATCTGTGTGGGTGTTTTTTCAAAACACTGTCTGGTTTAAAAAGCCACATCAGACGCCATGAAAGGGCTAAGGTGTAGGTGCAGGAGGTGGTCAAACTCTGTTTAAGGAGTAGACAACCACCATATATATATATATATACATATATATATATATATATATATATATATATATATATATATATATACATGTATGTATGTATACCATATTTTGTGTATATATAAAACGAGCATGTTTGTTGGAAACAAAATCATTCGTAATCGCTCTGCGTTATATCACTAAAATGTCAGGATATACCCCCACTCCTCACGCGACATCCAGTCTTGTAATATAAGCCGACAGCTACAATTCACATTTAACCAGCGTATCCCAGCAATATTATTTCCGTATATATTAGTTTTGTAATATTTTGATAGTAGCTAATACGAAGTTTTGAAATGTTTACCAACACCGACTGAACACGATTTACTTTGATTGGTTTTCGGTCAATCAACAATGATGATGCCTCACGCCATATGTAAGCAGTTGTAAGTACCATTGAAGTAGACTCCATCGGGTTAGCTGTCAGTTCAATTATTTAGCTGGTAAAACCCACCAATGACTTTACACAATGATGATTAAGTAGTAGAGGCTCAATTAATTACAAACTACAGGGTGTTGAATATAAAAAGCAACTCAACAACCGGGCAGTAAGGATACCACTGACTAATAATAATAATAATAATAATAATAATAATAATAATAATAATAATAATAATAATAATAATAATAACAATGAAAGAAAAATTTAAGCAAGAAATGAACACAAAAAAGGAAAAATCATGGAGGGAAGAAATGTACGGTCAATTTGCAAGAGATGTGAACGCCAAGACAGATACAGAGGGCCAGTGGCTACGGATGAGGAGGAGTAACCTAAAGTTAGAGACAGAAGCACTCATATGCGCAGCTCAAGAACAAGCGTTAAGGACCAACTATGTTAAGTGCAGAATATACAACACTACCGACAGTGACAAATGCAGAATGTGTGGTGAGAGAGGTGAAACGGTATGGCACATCGTTAGCGAATGACCGAAATAGGCACAGCGCGATTACAAAAGGATCGTAAAGAAAGAGGAAGAAAAACAAAAAAATACAATCCCTTAAAATTTGAAATAGGAAGAATTTGGAACATGCGAACAGTAAAGGTGGTGCCTATAATAATTGGTGCCTCAGGCACAGTAACCAAAGATATAGACAAATTGCTGAAGGAGATTGTCTTTTAGGGACAGCAAGGATTATAAAGAGGGTTCTAAGTACCTGAAGGACTGCTGAAACTTGTGGATGCCTAAAGTTACAGGCAGTAACCAGCTAACCACATAATTCCTACCAGGAAAAGACCGAACCTGAGCCAAACCAAAATAATAATAATAACGATAACAATAATAATAATAACAACAACAACAACAACAACAACAACAACAACAACAACAACAACAACAATAATAATAATAATAATAATAATAATAATAATAACTCGTAAATTGAGAAAACTGGAGGAAGCTTTAAAGAAAATGGGAATGACAAAATATGAAATTAGACATAAAGAAGCATAATTCCAACAAAAAGAAGAAACAATAAAATTATGAACACACTATCAAAGAAATATGTGGTATATAGCCTCAACAATTATGATAATGTGTAAGCCGATGAGATTGACAGAAATGAGAAGTGTATCAACAGATAGATTTGCTGTGTCTTTATCTTGGTGCAACCTTTTCAAGTAGTTGCACGATCTATGCACGAAGAATTTAGACCAGGTATGCATGGAAAGTCAGAGTTTTAGTTTTAATTCCACCGTTACAGATGGATTGAACATTGGGCAACAAGACGTCGATTGCATCTTCCCAAGTGATGTTATGTTACTTCAGCTCTTCTTTGAAAGTGACATACCAAGTTTTCATGAATCACTCTTTCTTTCTTTGTTCTTCAAGAAATAGGTATTGAATAGCTGTCTTGAATATTCGTCCATCTGGTAGTCAGAAAACATAACTGCAAGTCTCACTATTCTTTCCACCGTAATCTCCTGTCGGCTTCGCAGATTGGCTCTCCTCTGGTTTTTTGGCTAACTAAATTTACTGCATATCCTGTGGATCTCATTTCTAATGACGGCCATCTTATCTTTGATAGACAGGGATGAATTATAATATGTAAATAGGCCCTGCATACCATTTTTTTAAAAAATAAAAGTTAGTAGAGATGGATCCACTGTCTGTGGTTTGAGTTTGAAATCAATCAGAGAGATAAGGAACTGATGCTATTAGGATGCTCCACTTCAAATTTATATGTCCATCGATATAGTTGAATGTAGTGTAAGTTTTAACAGCCACCTCGTGAGATAATGTTAGTGTGAACATATTATCGACATGTCAGGCAAAAAGCCATAAGAGTGATAATCGTTGAGTGCTCTCTGTTCTAACCAGTCTATATACGTGACGCCCAGTCAGCCTGGCAAGCTTAACCCCATCGGCAGCTGAGAAATTCGTTTGTATATGGATCTCTCGAACTGGGAGAATCTTTTGTCTCTTATAATAGTTGATAGTTCATGGATATCTGAAACTGTGAGCCCAAAGCACAGTTAAGTTTATGAGAGTAAGCAATATGTAATGTGTTCAACTAATAAGTTGATAGCTGGGGTTGCTGGGACGAAGGTGTATAAAGCAACAACCTCCATCCTCATCCGTAGCCACTGGTTCTCTGTATCTATCTTGTGTGTGTATGTGTGTGTATATATATATACTTACAAATATATACACATATACACATGTGTGGGGGGGGGGGTGAGTACCTGTGAATGTATACGCATTGGAACCTAACATAGAGAAATGTGTCGTGCTTAAATGAAAATCATACATTATTTCATAGTAATATATTCTCTTTGAATAATCGTCCAAGCGCTTATATTTCTAAATCGTTTGTTTCAATATTATCTTTCTCATATTTTACCTATACTTATATGTAGAGTCTCGTAGTAGTTCTATCTAAATGCAACAATTTTCTACCTTTTCAGATGCTAAGATAAGAATAAAAACAATTATAAATGATACAGAATAATAATTCGCTTTTAATTGTAATAGAATGAACGAGGAAGTGTGAGGAGGAGTAAATAGTGATATGTGAAGAAAACATTTTTGCAAGTTCATTTATACATTTTTGTTTCAGAAATTTTACTTGAAATTTTCGTAATTTTTCAGTAAATGCTCAATACTCTTTTATAATCAATCAATGTAATAAATTTTCATTGAAGTTGAAATAATAATAGCTCATTAAGCTGTTCAAGTCAGATATGTTATTTTTATACTTTTTTCTTATTTCTTCAGAAATATCTCTGTCCCTTTCATTTTCTAGTAAGTTAAATATGGTTTCGAAAATGCTCATAAATCTTGCTAAGCAATTTCCTTAAGCGAATCATCTGCAAAAGAAATCTTACATGCTGTTTCATTATTACCAGAATAAAACTTCCTGAACAGGTGATCATATTTGCTGTGTGATCTTCTCCTTTTGATAGTTTTAATAACTATACTAAACAAATAATGTAGAATTTCAAATGTATTATGAGATATTTATGCGCTCCGACCACTGAGGTAGCATCATCACATACAACTGATATCAAATTTTCTAATAGAATTTTATTTTTATCGAGTCAGAGTTTTAAAGCAATATAAATGTATTCCTCACTAATGTTAGTTTCTTGGTTATTGCTAATAATATATCTTTTTTTCCCAAGTTCACAGTCGACATTAAAATAATGCATGTACACAGAAAGAAGAACCTTGCTATCAACAACTATGGATTTTCAACTTAAATTGAAAAATTGAAATTTTTTATTCGATCTTTCAACTAGCTGTTCTTCAATATTCACCACCATTTCATTAAATCTCATCGCAAAAAAAAAAATTGGTTGAATGGCAAACTTTTTAAGATACCTGAAGGATCTTCCCTCATCACATTTGAAATATCAGCTTCTAATACAGGCTTTATGACCTTCTCAGTAATTGCATGACTACAGCAATTTTTAAAACAATTTTTTGCTATCTTGTGACAAAACACTGGCTTCATATAATTTGGTGCAATTTTTTAGAAAATGAATAAATTAAGTTGGTGCTCAAAATTTGCTTAAAATTTTTTTAAATAATCAAAGTTTTTACCATTTTTAAATAACCAAGAAATCGGGGATGCCTTTAATGATTCAATCGAAAGATATATGTTCATAACGATATTAATAACGTAAGTTTTTTTAGCCCCATTTAAGGATGCAATTGATTCTCGTACATTATGTAACTACAATAAAAATTAAAAACTATAAAATATTAAAATTCTAACTTAAATTTTAAAAGAAAAGTGGTTAGATATGTCATAAGAAAAACTGAAGAGTTGATACTAGCTTGGAAGAGTTGATATTAGGTTGGAAAGAAAGCTCTGCCGCGTTTGAAGGTGGGAAATCAACAAATCCATCTTTGGTCTTGATATATGTAAGCAACATAAAACGTCCTCGCTTTATTGATAACGCAGTTACATCTATTTGGCAAATGTTGATCCCTTGGCGTCGAATTCAGATTCCGAATGAAAGAAACACTTCAATATCATTGATATTATTTTTAACTCCTTTACAATTAATAAACTGTTTCTTTTCTAAATATAGTTCCAATGATCTGAAAGGATGATAGTGAGATGGAACAAGATCAGGAGAGCAAAGAGGATAAGACAAAACTTCCATATTTAGAGCCATAATCTTTTCTTGTGTGACTTGGACAATACATGGGGTGGCATTATCGTATAAGAACAACATCTCTTTACGACTGACCAATGATGTGTGCTATTTTTCTGAAAATTGTTGTGCAACCCCACTAACTGACAACAACATTTCTCCGTAATAGTTGTTTCGCTTTTGTTTAACACACCATGATAAACGATAACCTTCATATTGCACCAAACATAGAACATAACGTGTTTCGGATGTAGTCCTCATATGGGAATAGACTCTCCTTTTTCATTAGGGATTAACTATTAAAGTTTCCGTTCAAGATGATTATAGAGAACCCATCTTTTATTATTTATGAAGATTCTACCCAGGAAAGGTTAGGTAGCAAGTTTACTCGTAAATGACGAGAAGAGAGAAGCTCTTTGATACAGCTGAGAAGTAGTCAGATGATGAAGGTAACAACTAAGTTTGGACACTTTTCCAATCTGATGGAGGTGTTTTAAGATCAAAGTGTTGCTTGAATTAAACTGTTTTGCTAATTTTCGTGTAGTTCGCTTTGGATTTTCGTCAACTACGGTTTTCAGAAGCTCTATATTGACAGAACTCTCTCCCAGATCAAGGGGAATCTGCGATAGAAGAATTTCCGGAGTGAAACTGGCTTTAAAACTTCATTTCTATAGACAGAAAGGATATTTCTTGCTGCTTCCATTGTTGAAGGGCCCCTTATGAATTTATGCAGCATGCAATGTCTGATACGGATCTGATCTAAACTCATTTTAAAAAAGATTAAAATGACACGAATTTATACTATCAGGGTATTAACTCATCTGCAAAGAAAGAAAAGAAACACCAAATGTTAAAATTAATACTTATTTTAAAGTGATTGTTTAAAAAGTATACTCAATGTGATCATGTCAAAAAAGCGACCGGACTTTCTTTCCAATCTAATAAAACTTACAACCTCAAATGCACATTTTTAAAAATTATGACTCAGTCTCCAACTAGAATGATAAAACTAATTGTGTTAGATCCAATAATTGTAATTAAAATTTTGTTGCGAAGCTTAATTTTTCATCATAAACATGGCTGTGTAGTAAAAAGCTTGTCTCCCAACAACATAGTTCTAAGTTCAGCCCCGCTACATGACAGTTTGGGCAATTGTCTTCTACTATAGCCTCGGATCAACCAAATTCATTCGCAAACCCGTCGTGTATGTATGTGTGTATGTCATTGTGTCTGTGTTTGTACCCCTTCCCCGCTGTCACAACTTGACAACCGGTATCGGTGTGTTTACGGCTGTCTCCGTAAAACTATATATCCAACACGAAGATGTAACAAAAGAGACCGATAGCATAAAGCTTTAAAAATAAGTACATTCGCGTTAAAATTCTTCAAGGCGATGTCCCAGCATGGCTGCAGTCTAATGACTGAAACAAGTAAAAGATAGAAGATAGAAGCCGTAAATCATCAGGCTACTTTTAAATTTAAATTAAAAACAAAAATAACGGCACTAATGTGGTGACTAAAAAGTACTAAAAGGACATAAAACTTATATTCACTAATTTTAACTTCATTCTAAAGATGCTGGCCAATCTTACATCCTCCGCCTTAAGGCTCGCAACGTTTTCAAAGCTCTCCTTATTTACGGATTTTCATCATATAATAATACAAATAATTCCAAATTAAATTTTTCTATGAAAAATCTCAAGTACTAATTTGGTGATTAAATTAAGTTTCTAGAAAAGTGACAAAGAAGAAATTGTCTCCATGCTTGAAATAAAGGATACATGCGGAAATTGACATACATGTGTGTACAAAAATAGTAAAAATAAAAGTCAATAATAATGATAAAAATTATCCAAAAAATATATAACAACCAAAGTTGGAACGTGCCCCACGAGGATAATATTGGTTTCAAATTTTGGTACGAGACCAGCAATTTAGAAGGAGAGCTTAAGTCGATTATATCGACCCAATGTTCAACTGGTACTTATTTTATCAACCCCAAATGAATGAAAGACAAAGTTGACTTCAGCAGAATTTGAACCCAGAAGGTAAAGATGGAAGAAATGCTGCTAGGCATTTTGCCCGGCGTGCTAACGATTCTGCCAGCTCGCCGCCAGAGACGAGGTTAACATTAATATTAGCAGGGGTTTTTTTTCATCCTCAATAATTGAATAGTCTCTGAAGAGACAAAATCTGGAGCGGTAGTTGTTTTCTTTTGAGCTTTTAATTTGTGGGTGGAGGTGGCATTTATGGAAGTGCGTGTGTAATATATCTAAATAGATAGATAGATAGATTATATATTTATCCATTAACATATGAGCATATATATATATATATATATATATATATATATAATTTGTTAATATTGTGTTATTCATTAAGATACATACATGTGTGCATGTGTGTGTGTGTGTTTCTGTTTGTTTTATATATATATATATTAAGGGTACCAGAAAGTGATGTCGCTTTTTTAAGGGTAAGTATTGTGAATAATGAATAAAACAATAGTAGCAAATTTATTCATCAGCAACGCTGTCCCCATCATCGGAAATACCTTTTGTCCATCTTGAGATGAGTTTTGTTATTCCCCTGTCAAATAAAATCTGTCTTTTGGAGTAAAAAGGAAGTAAGTGCTGCGTCAGCCTATTGGTTACCTGTGGATCTTTTCCCAGTGATAAAATGCTCAAGTGATCTGAGTAAACGAAAATCTGATTGCGCCATGTCTGGTGAGAACGGAGGGTAGGATAAAACTTGCCAGTCCAAAGACTTTATCTTGGCATTGTTTCACGGAATGTGGTCTTGCATTATCTGTTGTAAAATGACTCCTTTTATGCGCAGCAGAGCAGAATGTTTTCTACGCAAAGCTTCATTCAGGTAGTCAAATTATTCTTAAATAAGTTTTCTCTAGTTCCAATAGTTCATAGTGGACTACACCTTTATTATTCCACCAAATACAAATCATTATTTTGTTTTGGTGTAATGATGGTTTGGATGTTAGAACTGGAATTTTATTCTTTGAGAGCTACTGTTGCTTGTTTATTGGTTACGAAAATAATCCATTTCTCATCTCAGGTAACAATTTGATCAAGGTGTTCCTGTAAGGTGGACCGAGATGTATTAAATCTCTTAGTACAATTCTTTGATACATTGATGTGGATCCTCTTCAACTGCAGCTTTCAAGGTGTCATCATCCAAAACAATAGGCCTTCATTGATGCCATTCAGAAAGGTCAAGATAACCTTACGTTTTGAAAACCATCTCTGACATTTCCGAAAAATTACTCCATCACGATGAACACTGCATATGCTTATTGATGAAAAATTACAACTAACACAAATAGGGGGAAAACCTAATTCACCTGACAGTCCTATACATATATATATATATATATATATACATATATATATATATATATATAGAGAGAGAGAGAGAGAGAGAGAGAGAGAGAGAGAGAGAAAGAAAGAAAGAAAGAAAGAAAGAAAGAAAGAAAGAAAGAGACACACATACATATATATGACATTCTCTGCGTCTTTCGCAGGCACCTCCAATATAGGAAGTTCTCAGTCCTCAAGAGTAATCAGTAATGGTGCGAAACTGAGTATTACCATTCTGGTTGAAAACTGATGAAGAATTAGGGATCCTCTGTGTCTTATATGCACACGTCTTTTATCTGTCGTTGTTTATTTACAATGCATTTTATATATACATGTATATATATATATGCAAAATTAATATAAACAGCAGGTTGCAATGATTCACTAAAAAGGAGAATTATAATTGTCACTAATTGTGACTAGGCTGTTAAAAAAACAGCTACATTGCTATAAATAAGAGTTAAAATATCCTAATACTGTAGTTAACGCGCATGAATGAAACCATAATTGTCCGAAAAATGCCCACCGAAAATTCTTAAGACTGACATCAGTTTCGGCAATTTCCGTTGCCGTCATCAGCTAAGCCAGTTCGGTGTTCGGCTTTTTCCGCACCTGTTTCTCTATTAGTATATGTTTCGTCTTTCAAATTAATGGGTGATTCAACGATACGCTAATATGTATACACAAAATTAATATAAGCAGCAGGTGGGCAATGTTTCATCAAAAAGGAAACTTATACCTGTCACTAAATGTGACTAGGGTGTTAAA
>NC_142944.1:50806258-50813758 GCF_046866305.1 Octopus bimaculoides
AAACTCTTCTTATGTACACAAACGGACATAAAACCACATACATACACTCCCCACATACGTACAAACGCACACATTTCCTCTGTGACAAAAGCTGCAAGACATTTTGGACTTGAGTGGTTTCAACTTTAAAAAGAATGATCGGCAGACATTCAATAAAAATGTATAAAAGACAAAATCATTCATTAGATGAAGTTCATTATATTTTTCAAAAATTATATCCGACACGAAGATCTAATTTCACGAG
Source organism: Octopus bimaculoides (assembly GCF_046866305.1). Classification (NCBI taxonomy): domain Eukaryota; kingdom Metazoa; phylum Mollusca; class Cephalopoda; order Octopoda; family Octopodidae; genus Octopus; species Octopus bimaculoides. The sequence goes on from NC_142944.1 coordinate 50,806,503, forward strand.
TATGCAAGAACCTATTGTTAATGCATTTAGTGTTCTTATCACAGAATAACGTTATTGAAAGGATTATTAATTATGTCGTATCATTCTGGAATGACGTCTTAGATTTGCTTCAGCAGACATTTACATTATCGTCAAACTTTACACTAAATTGTCAGATAAATTCGTTCGTTTTTTTTTTCTATTTGTTTTAGTCATTATTTTTCATCAACAATTTTAACAAAGCAGCCAATGATATACTGTCTGTCATTGTTCACGAATTCTTGCCAACGTTCCACTAGCTCGTTAATGACTTCAAGATAGGGATCACTGAGCTACATTTTCAGTTCCACGCAGCTGTTGAACGAAATGCGTCGGAGGTTGTCGGAGGTTGTCAGAGAGCGATCGTTAAAGGTACTAATCTGAAGGCATTATATCAAGAAAGCCGGTGGTGCAGCAGAACTTTACGACCAAGCTCTTGAATAGCATTTTCCAAAATTAGCGACGTGGAGGCGAGTGTTGTCACGTAGAAAAAGCACTCGCTGCTCGGGTCGTTTCAGCTGGATTTCTTATTTGCTTGGTACATTTGCAGATGGCCTCGTTTCGGGTACGCGGAATTGACAAGTGACAAAGATGACGAAACATTAATATTTATCGCTCTTGTAACTGGACCTGATGCGAGTTATCTCGCTTGTCTATGACTTCCAGGTGTTTTAACACCAGGTGAATTCTTGAGAATATATTCTCTTATACTAACAATCGCAACCTACTCACGAACTGATAAAACACATACTTTGTGCATGTGTGTTCGGTATTGTTTATATATATATGCACACATATATATATATATATTTACATACTTATACACATATATATATACACACATATATATATACATACATATATGTATACATATATATATATGTATATACATATACGTGTGTTTGTGTATGTATATAATATATATATACTGTAATTTTTTGTATAATTATATATTGTTAATATAACAATACATAAAAACGGGCTAGAGTTGAAGTGCTCAGCATGAGCTAGAATTCAAATTATAGTATTATTAGAGACTTAAAACTATATATTTATTGATTCTAGAATGAATTGAACACACACACACATATATTAAATCTTGCGTTGGATATACGGTATTGTTCCTGTGGTCTTCCACCCTTATGTATCCATTCTTACTATGTGTGTGTGTGTGTGTGTGTGTGTGTGTGTGTGTGTGTGTGTGTGTGTGTGTGTGTGTGTGTGTAAATATATATACATATTACAGATATACATATATGTGTGTCTGTGTTTGAGTCACTATATGTGTATATGCATGCATTTATGTTTAGTAGTACAAAATTGCGTCGTGTTGAGACTCTTAACCTCAAAGATTACATATCCTTTTGATAAAACCAGATAAGTGCCAGCTTGAAATAATTACTGGTGAATCTTTGGCGCATCGTGGTTCCCAATCATGGTGGCATTCCATAAACTGAAATTATTAGAGGAAAATGCGTATGCATGGTTGTACTTTTACATATTGCTGATTAACGACATTACGCAGCACTGTAAGAAATTATTTAACTTAATGGTTTTAAAAGAGATTATTAAACATATAATCTCAATAGTTTTATATGTGATTAATTGTATGTATAACCTTCATGATTATTATCTTTACTCTGTTTTATTGACATGAACAATGCGTAGAGATTACCAGCTCAGTAATCTTCACATATTTAGAAAATATATCGTTTATATCATTAACACCTTTTGTAAAATATATATTCTTTACTTTATAGTGTTTTAACACTTTTATTTTTACACTACTAGTTTTTACACTACTTCATAGTGTTTTAGCGAGACACACTACAAACTGACCCATCTGCATTACCTTTTATAAAGATCTTTCCTCCTACGGTAATTTTCGTTCAATGTTTAGTCATTTCTTCAATTGATTGTTGTCTTTTGACTCAAAGACCTCCATTAGTAATTGATTTTTGTTTATATGAATCTTTGCGAGAAGATTCGGTGTCTTGTTACACTGTTTCTTAGATAAATTAACTTAATAGCTTCTTGTTGGTGTTTGATAGCATTTTATGATATTGTCAGCGTTAAAGTTGAGTTTCACAATTACTGTTCTTTCTTTTTCAAAGTAAATTATCTCCGATTATATTGTACCGGATAGCAGTATTGTTTCCGTTACCATTTTTGTTAATGATGGCGCGTTTTTCCGCGTCCGCTTTGCTCGGCACAACTCTCGTAATTGTTGATTATCACAAATGATGATTATTAACAATATATATATATTAAGGATGGAAAACAAATAAGCAATAAATCAAATGTAAATACATACACATTTAATAAAATTAAGTTTATATAGAAGTTAAGGCGAAAGTTATGATAGAAGAAATTTGTAACAATCTTTTTGGACATTACCACTATCTCTGAAGTACCCTGTGTTATTCTTGACAGCTACATCCATTTATCCACGCACCAAGAGACTAGTAAGGAGGAGGAGACCTACTTTACTAAATGACTAACATTGATGCTTTTTGACTTCCATCGTGAAAGACAAGTAAACGGAAGCTGTAATCGTGTAAAGATAAATAGCAAAATTTTGTCTGTAGGTCTCAATTTTATTCTTGACACAACAGATTTCTCATACAGTAAGAATGTCACCTGCAAACATGCGTTCATGTAAGAGCTATTTTGAATATTATCCCATTGCAAAACATAAAACATCACCATTTCTAGGAACTCCAATGAATAACTGTACGTATTATCTTAATCATCGGAGGAATCAATACTTGTAATTTACTCCGTCAATTGAACTGATATTTTTCTCATTTTCGGAATCAGCAGCAGTAATGGTAGAAGATCCAATGGTCTACCAAAAAACGTGATATTTCGCGTTAATTCGATTCCAACCTCGACGCGGTTTGAAAGCTCAAACTAATAAATCAGAGTCTGTTTTTCCACTTCTATCACCAGCACAAAGAATAGAATATGTCCAGTCACACTCTTCTTAATTCTGTAGTTATATATTAATGATAAATTGTAATGTCACCACTCGACTCCAAAATGAAGATTGAGTCATAAATATATTCACTATAACAGCTTTACCAACTTTCTTTACGATAGGAAGTGTTTGTTGAAAATCATCTAGAATCTCTACAGTATTACCAAAAGAGGAAAAAAGGAAGTCATTTTGCAAAAGAGCACGGAATGTGCCAGCAGCAGTTTCATACACGCACCTCGACATTTGTAATATTTCATTCTAATAGAGGAAATCAGCTTCGAATTGGTTTTATTAGTTTCCTGTTGACATCAATGCAGCAAACAGAACCTCTATAAATAGAAATTAAAATATTAAAGTTGAATGATTTATAGAATATTATTTTTTAAAATGCAGCATATCCTGTTGATGCATACAATGCAAACTGGTTGAGCCAACATATTTCCGTATATTGAATAAGAGTTCGGTGCTTTGTTGAGATAATAATTGTTGCAAAGACTACGAATTACACTTCCAATAGTTGTGTCATCTCTGGCTGCTTTAGAAACAAACATTGAAATCATCTGCTGCGTAAGGTGCTTCCTATAGTTCAAACATTGTTATCATATGCGCATGTAGAAGACCTTCTCCATAATTCAATAGAGTAAATGAAACTTTTGACTTCCTTAAGTATTATTTTCTCCAGTACGACGCTGAATAAATCGCTAAAATGAAATCGTATTGAATTCTCTGGAAATAAGTCTGGCCAGTCCTGTGGCATTTTCTTTATGCACCACAAGCTTTGGAACAACTTCAGACCAATTTACATTACATGTAACTGTAAAGAACTAATTATGAATTTCTAAAGGTCATCGAATCCTGAAAACTTTTTGTAAAACCTAATGCGTACGATGGAAGAAAATGAAAGCATACATGACGAGCAATACGATCGTAACAGGTTTTAATTCCTGTTGGTTCTTTCAAACTCATCGGGATTGTCCTTCAACGTTACAATTGCTATGGACAACGTACACTTGTGTTAAACTTCCTCCCAAAAGAAACATTTTCAAATAATTGATTTGATGCAGTATTTTTGGTACATAATAGATTTTGTTATTATTCCCACTCATGAGCATCATGTCTTGACCTTCCTCTCTACATAGGAACAGTGTGTAAGGGATCACAATCCTGATTTACTTGAGTGACTTGTAAATCTTGGTCAAACTTACATAAAAAATATCAAGATGTCCATTAGGATTTCTCCTGGTCCATGTAGAACTGTTGTTATTTCAGAAACTATAGAAACACTACACTTTTTCTGTAGAACATGTAAAAAGTACCAACTTAAAGCGTTGCGATTCATTATAGTTCAGTGAAATAATATTTGGTATATAAATGTTCAATAGCTTCTGTAGAAATATCTGGGTGTTGTCATTTGAATATTACTTAATACACATTCAATGGCCTGTTTAAACACCAGTATTATACATGTAAATTTACACAGGAAAAATAAATAGTTCAGTTGACAGGTGAAACACATCACCTTAATATCTCTCTCTGTGTTTGAAGCCAGGCCCAAAACATGGTTTGTTCTACTTATGGTCAGACGTTATGTTGTAAACAATGTAACAGCACTTAAAATGTAACAATATATATATATATATATATATATATATATATATATATATATATATATATATATATATATATATATATATAAGTCAGTAAATAGTGGGGTTGTGTTAACCGCACGTGGAGAAATAATAGGAAAATTTAAAAAAAGGCAGAATGCTAAACTGGAAGCATATTTTAATAAATATTTCTAACCGGTTTTCATTGCGAAAGCAAATTATCAAGAAGAAGGAGAATGAAAAAGTGTTTTACAAAGAAGTATAAAATGAAGAAAATAATATATAAAACAATAATATATAAAAAATAAATATACCCATACATTATATTGTCTTTGAGCTTTTGAAGTTCAATAGTAAGAGACTTACAACAGGACAAAAACCTTACTATCAAAGAAGCTGATAAAGGTAGTACTGTAGTCCTAATGAACACAGATTTTTACAAACACCTAGCACTCTCCTTACTAAACGACAACTCCTTATATGAAATTATCACCAACTATAAACAACAAAAAACTCTCAAAAACCTCACCACCCTTATACTTCAGCAAGGTCAAGGACTCACGGACAAAGAAAAGGATTACATCACTAATTTCAAATGCAAGCCAAGCCTCTTTTATGGCCTCCCTAAAATCCATAAGAACAAATCCATCACCGAAGCTTGCAAACTCTCCTCTGAAATCTACATCAACATCAAGGCACCGGAAGATTTAAAACTAAGACTCATTATAGCAGGCACCTCCTGCGAAACACATCGTTTAAGCAATTTCTTGGACATTCTTTTGAAACCTTTCCTAAGTCACATCAAAAGATTTATTAGAGATGATCTTGACATGCTCAATCACCTCCCGCAAACAACAAACGAGGAGTCACTCTTGGTTTCTTTTGACGTGGTCAACCTTTATACTAATATCCCTCATGAATATGCTATTGAGGCAATTAAATTCTGGCTGCACAAACACCCAGAAACATTTCCTAATCGCATCAACACAACCTTCATTATAGAATCACTTAAGTTCATTCTGACCAACAATTACTTCCTGTTTGCAGATACATACTTTCGCCAAAAATGTGGTATCGCGATGGGTACTAAAGCTGCACCAGTCCTTGCGAACCTCATAATGGTTTATTTTGAATTAACACTATATGAAATCTCACGCCAGAAATTTGGACACCTTTTCCACATATATTTAATGGATAACTGGAAAAGATACGTGGATGATTGTTTCATCATATGGAAGGAACCTTATGAAAAACTTCTAGAATTCAAATCCATACTTAATAACATACATCCTAGCATTCAATTCACTATGGAATTCAGCAAACATCATCTCCCTTTTCTTGATCTCTTAATCATAAAAACACCTAATAACCAAATCACAACCGACATCTACCACAAACCTACAGACTCACAACAATACCTCCTTTTTAGCTCATGCCACCCAAAACACACCAAGATAAATATCCCCTTTAATTTAGCTAAAAGAATTTGCACCATTGTCTCTGACCCAACCACTCGAGAAATACGCTTACAAGACCTCAAAAAAACACTGTTACAACGCCAATATCCCTCCACACTCATAGATCTTGGAATAAAACGTGCCAAGGAACTTGACAAAAACACACTAAAAACCAACCAACATAATAACACACCCAACCCCAAAATACTTCCATACATCTCCACCCACAACCCCAAAAACATCGAAGCATACACCACAATCAAACAAAACCTCCCCTTACTCACCACAGACCCGAAAATGAACAATATCATCAATACACATAAAGTCCTTAAATGCAAAAGGCAACACAAATCTTTGAAAACACTATTAACCAATGCCAAACTACATACACCACTTCCACCCCCATCAGTTAAAAAATGTGCACGCCCTAATTGTGGTACCTGCCCCTACCTACTTGAATGCTCTGAATTTACCTTCAAACGAGGAACAAAGTTTAAAATCAAAACCAATTTCTCTTGTTCCTCTGGTAACCTCATTTATGTCCTCACTTGCGCAGGTTGCCAAAACTTCTAAATCGGACAGACGAGTAGCAGTCCATAAGGAACAAATAAATCTCCCTCAATACCGCCAAATTCCACTCAGTGGCCACATAGACTCTTGCGCCAGAAACAAAAACCCTAAATTCATTATATTCCCTTTCTATCAATGTAAAGACAGAATCTCCACACAAGAAAGAATCAACAAGGAGAATCTTTTCATAGAGAAATTCCAACCATTTCTTAACACACACACCCCTCAGTGACCTTATTTCTCTAGGAACAGACATAAACTTCCTGTTGAAAAAGATTCATAACTCCAACTAAAAACATTTGTCTCCCCTTACACACACTTCCTGTTTTGACACCACATTTCCTGCTTAACACAAACTTTTAACCCTTTTTTTTAAACCTAACAAAACTCTCAACTCTCATGCATCCTTATTTTTCCTACCACTATATACATGAACTACTATTGAACTTCAAAAGCTCAAAGACAATATAATGTATGGGTATATTTATTTTTTTATATATTATTGTTTTATATATTATTTTCTTCATTTTGTACTTCTTTGTAAAAAACATTTTCATTCTCCTTCTTGATAATTTGCTTTCGCAATGAAAACCGGTTAGAAATCTTTATTAAAATAAGCTTCCA
>NC_142944.1:50818758-50831258 GCF_046866305.1 Octopus bimaculoides
GTTAGCTGGCTGCTTGGTTGATTGATTAGTTAGTAGACTTGTAGCCTATTCACGTTATGCATAACTAAAAATCCATCAAGACGTAATACGTAGAAATAACGGAAAGGCGGCGAGCTGGCAGAATCGTTAGCACGCCGGGCGAAATGCTTAGCGATATTTCGTCTGCCGTTACGTTCTGAGTTCAAATTCTGCCGAGGTCGACTTTGCCTTTCATCCTTTCGGAGTCGATAAATAAAGTACCAGTTACGCACTGAGGTCGATGTAATCGACTTAATCCCTTTGTCTATCCTTGTTTGTCCCCTCTATGTTTAGCCCCTTGCGGATAATAAAGAATTAAGAAATAACGTGAAAATTCGGACTATTGTTACAACAGCGTTGTGTTTTTGCCTGGCAACAGACAACTTTGTTTCAGCTTTCTCGAAGAAATAGCGTAATATTTCTGATTTCATCAATAATAATTTATTTATCTATTAGTCAAGAGAAATAAAGAGAGAGAAAGAAAAGTAGTCTTTAAAGATAAAAGGAAAAGAAACAATTTTCCGAAATTTTAATGTTTTGTTCTCAGTATTTAGAGAAAAGACTCAATAACAACTAACACACACAGACACGTATATATATATATATATATATATATATATATATATATATATATATATATATATATATATATATATATATATATACTGTTGTGTCTGGGGAGAGTCATTTTCTTTTCGTGCCTTAAAATTTAACACACTCACCGTTAAAATTTCCACTTATCTTTATTTTCCTAAAATTTTCGTTGCGTCTTTCAACCTTTTCAATAGTCTTGACTCTGTCCGTTATTCACGTTGCGTTCTGTTTTTGTTTTTCTTTTTTTTTTTCGCATGCGTGTGTCTCAGTGTGTGTGTATGTATGTCTGCGTGTGCGCACATGTATATATGTATGTATGTCTATATATGCATGTATGTGTGTGTTTGCATGTATGTATGTATGTATTCTGCATTTGTGTGTGTGTTTTTATGTATGTGTGTGCGTATGTGTATATGTATGTATGTACCTCTGTCTCTTTGTGTGTGCATGTCTGAGTGTGTGTGCGTGTGTGTGCTCTGCTGTTATGTACCATGTTTGCATGCATGGGTGCACATCTTCATATGTGTGGACAAATGCGTATGTATATGTGGTCATGTGTTTCAGTCTCTATTTGTCTATGTGGTTTTCTGTTCATATACCCTATGTACCTACCCATACATACATGTGCATGCACACACACACACACCCACACCCACAGACACATACCTCTAACTGCATAAAAACCCATCAACTGTTCTACTTTACTTGTGTAAAATGTGGGTATGGGGGTATGATATCTACGTATATTTCCTATTTAGTATTGGGGAATTTTCATTTATAAGGACGTACTCCCGTATTTGTCTTAGAGTTGGGTCTTTTGGGTGCTTGGATAAGATGCGGATGTCAAGTTGACCCAAGTTGCCTCCATGCTGGTCTTTGGCATGTTGGTAGAGTATGGAGGACTGTTTTTTGTCGTCACATTGTCTCATATGTTCGTTTAGCCGTTCCGCAATGCTCCTAGAAGTTTCACCTATATATGTCATATTCAGGACTTTACAAGCACCTTCTATGCATTTTATGCTGTAAACTACATTTCTATTTCTGAAGTTAATGCCAGGGCTAATCCTACATACCATGCAGTTATCATTGGTACATATGGTATTCTCAAAGGGGTACGTCCTACATAGTTGTGACCTGATGGAGTTCCCTGGCTTTTCAACAATCTTAATGTTGAGTTTGGACTCCTTCAAGGCTTTTCTAAACCTACGCGCTAGTTCTCCATGGGCTGTGGACTCTACAAACATCACTCCTTGATATCTGTCGGTTTTATACCACGTGTTCGCCTTGTTGGCTTTGTCACAAATTCTTTGCATCCTATTCCATTCTTTGTTTCTATATCTAGGGCAGGTACCACTGGTATCATTACTTATAATCTTATCTAACCTCTTTCTAGCTCCCCTGTATACTCGTACCCTATCTTTCTGATCATATCCAGAGAACTGCATGCGGTGCATGAAGTTCTGTATATGTTTTTTCGTTTCATAGGGTTCGCATAGTGGGGAGATGTTGTTCATTATCCTAACTAAGTCTGCTATCAGTATGTTAATCTTCATGCTGTGTGACAAGGCTGAGTTCTTGTGAATGACATGTTTTGAAGCTATGGGTTTCATATAATATGAGTGGAGGAGCTGCACTCTATTGTTCACAGTTTCTAACCAAAGTTCAGTATCAAGTACCTGGAGCCTATTCTTGGGGTGTTTAGTCGGGTAATTTATAGTTACCTTGATACTTTGGTGGATGGAGTTAGCTATTTGCTGGATGCTCTCCATTAAGTTTCTTTCTGTTTCTACATGACCGTCACTAGAGTTGGTCCTAACTACGATATTAATGTCATCTACATATCTGCTGTAAAGTAGAAGAGTTGTGGACTGTTCTGCTAACCTATGTTTGAGTTTTCTGTCCCACCAGATCATGAAGAGGCCGGCCACATCTCCAGCTACACCAACGCCGATGGCTGCACCTTGAACCTGCATGTATAGTTTTTTGTTGAACTTTACTATGTGGTTCTTCAAGGTGGTTTTTATACTGGCCCCTTTATACTGGTCCCTTAAATTTTAAGGCACGAAAAGAAAATGACTCTCCCCAGACACAACAGAATATGCTTCAACACATGAAATCACATAAAAAATCTTGCAAACCAAATCCAAAAACGAAATATATATATATATATATATATATATATATATATATATATATATATATATATATATATATATATATATATATTAGAATGTCTATATAATATATTAGAATGTCTAATGGCTTCATGTAATATTCATATGTATTTGGACATATTTAAACTAATTAGATTTCATTTTATAGGACAATCTTATTGAAATTTCACTAATTATAGCTTTTCAAACATGAAAGCGTATAAGGAGCATTTGTGGCACATAATACTTTGTGTTTAAAAAGGGGAACACTGAAGCTGAAACGACTCGAAATATTCACTCAGCTTATGGAGAAGAGTGCCTGAGTGAAAGAATTTGCAGAAAATGTTTTTGTAAAATTCAGAAGTGGAGATTTCAGCCTTGAAGATGAGACCTGAAGAGGACATTCAATTGAGTTTGATGACAATTTCCTTTTGGTAGGACTTGAAAAAGATCATGCAGTTTCGGTTGAAGAATTGGCAAGCAAGCTTTGTTCAAGCCGTACAGATCAGTGAAAAAGAGAACACCTATGCTAAACTATTGAGAAATCTGCAGTTACTCTATCCAGATCACAAGTTCAGGTTTATACGTGTAATTATTGGAGACCTGGGATATGTAACGCACTGCCTAAATGCCAATTTTGAGAAATTAGGCTTCTCAAAACCAGAAAGGAGAAAGCTAATTCGAAGACTACAGATCCAATCCATCACTGGAACTGAAAAAAATCTGTAAAACTTTCCAGAAGTTTATCATTTAAATATATATGAACATGTCTAGATATCCAAATATATGCATGAGAATACATACATGCAAATCTATACATATACATACATACATACATACATACATACATACATACATACATACATACATACATACATACATACCCTGTTGTTGATGTTGAAATTCCAATGAATCTTGGATCTAGGTTAGAAAACGAGTTTTCCCTATTGGCAAGAAATCTTGAAATAAAACTGAATAATATATATTTTATATATAATAAGAATTATTACGAAGTGATACAGGATTACCTTTAATCTTTTTTATTTATATACAGGGTGCGTAATATATTTGAGGACAGATTTATGTTTATATATATTTTTTTTAAAAAACAGATATATAATAACAGATAATAACTTTATTCATCAAAAAATGTTATGAGAATAAAAATAAACCTTTTCTATGTTATTCAATGAAGCAGCCTTCAGCTTTAACAACTGCTTCTATATGAGATCTAAATCATTTACATGCTCGAATCAAGTGGTCCTGGTTCATTATGGACAGTACTCTGACTATGGCAGCTTTCAAAGAATCTTTGGTGTTATGGGCGTGTTCATTGACCTCTCTCTCAACAACGCTCCACGTGTAATAGTCCATGTGTAATATATCTGGGGAATTAGGAGGCCAAATATTAGGGGTTATGTGATCGTGAAAATTTTCAGCCATCCACTCCTGTGTTACTAGAGCCATGTGTAATAGTGCAGAGTCTTACTGAAACACATATGGCCTTCTATTGCATACACTGTCTATCCAGGGCTTAACAATTATTTCCAGAACCTCAATGTAGGCAGCCGAGTTAACTCTAAGGCCTTGTGGAAAGACGTAAGGAGGCATCACATGTCCTTTATTGCTGACAACCCCTAAAACTATGACAGTTACAGGAAATTTTGTATGCATCACACATGGAACTTCATAAGGATCTGCACATAACCATCTGTCATTTCTTTTGTTAACTTATTGATCTTTGTCGAAGTTTTTCTCATTTGAGAGAAACCAAATCAAATCTTCTGCATTTTTCAGTTCATTTAAGAACCTTTTAGACCTGATGTTGTGATTTTCTTTTGCTTTTTATGACAAATTGACCTTTCCTCATCATATAAGACTTATATCCGATGTCTCCGTGGACAACATATTTGACTGATCCTTCTGACACATGGACATATTTTGCAATAGATCTCATGGACTTTCTGGGAATATAATCAATGGTCTGTTGAACTTACTGGGTAAATTCAGGTGTTCTGGCGATTTCAGAGCGTTTAGAATGCTTTTTATGCTTTGATACTGATGATACGTTTCCATTTTCACCCTCTAGTTCCTTTGTAGACGAATGGTCTAGGAACTTTTAAAAATCGAGATATTTCTAAATCGCTATGCTCAACCTTTATAACCACAATAACAGCATGCCTCTTCATTTCTTGAGTAAGCTGCGGGTCTGCCATTATTATTTTCTGAAACAAAGATTATAGCAAAAAATACTGCAATGACCCCAAAAAGATATTCCTCAAATACCTCAGACATCTAGTATACATGTGTGTGTGTGTGTGTGTGTGTGTGTGTGTGTGTGTGTGTGTGTGTGTGTGTGTGTGTGTGTGTGTGTGTGTGTGTGTGTGTGCGTGTATATAATGGTAAGAATTTGTTAAATCCGAAACTAGTTTTTGTTTAATAATGCTCTTTTAGGTGATTTTAAATGTCTTGCCCGCTCACGTTTTTGGTATGCTGCTATATTTCATGTTGAGAACAATTTAGGTTTTAATAGACACAAGATGTGATCTATTTCTAGCGCATTAATTGTCCACGTTAGTGGTCGACGTTATTTTTTAAAAGTACCTTAATCCCCTGAGATTGCAGATAATATTTCTGAATCTCTTTGATTCTTTAGATGTGCTGGCCTACTGATAATTAATCGATATTAATTAATATATGACTAATTACCAGATTTTATAATAATATTTTACCCATTGCCCATGTTCTCATACTGAATATAAAAGACGCAGTAAATATTTTCTGCGGATATATTCCTGGAATTAGCGCGCCAAAACGAAGACTTTTGAATTTTACCGTTAAGCTGTAATTAGCAGAACCATATGCACGCGCACCAATGGCGGTGGGCAACTCGGTATACGATTCTGATGATTACGGTTCATTACAAATCAGGTTGATGAGGAATAGACAAATGGTAAGAATTTGTTAAATCCGAAACTAGTTCCTGTTTAATAATGCTTTTTTAGGTGATTTTAAATGTCTTGCCCGCTCATGTATGCTGCTATATTTCATGTTGAGAACAATTTAGGTTTTAATAGACACAAGATGTGATCTATTTCTAGCGCATTAATTGTCCACGTTAGTGGTCGACGTTATTTTTTTAAATGTACCTTAATCCCCTGAGATTGCAGATAATATTTCTGAATCTCTTTGATTCTTTAGATGTGCTGGCCTACTGATAATTAATCGATATTAATTAATATATGACTAATTACCAGGTTTTATAATAATATTTATATATATATATATATATATATATATATATATATATATATATATATATATATATATATATAATTCCAAGAGAGTTAGAGTTTGTGAATCCTATCAACTAAGGGATAATATCTATCCACTATACTGCTGGAAGAATACCCAATTATTATTACACCAGTGCTTTTTTTCATTGCATGGTGATTACACTACTGAATGTAATGAATGGGTGAGGGTAAAAATTGTTTTACCCTTAATTTATAAAGCAATAACAAAATGGAGGGGATCAAGAGGTGGTATTCATCAGCTTTTAGACATTATATTATGTGTAATTATTTATTTTTTAAAAGCACAATTATAACAATATACATACATGTGTAACATATTATGCTTTATATGTTTAATATATAAAATATAAAAAATACCAGCAATTATTAATATATATAACGTAGAGCATAGAAAGTAGAATTCAGCTTTCTATGCTCTACATTATATATTTTAATAATTACTAGTATTTTTATATTTTATATATTATATATGTAAAGCATAATATGTTATACATGTATGTATATTGTTATAATTGTTTTGTTTTTTTAATAGATAAATAGACATAATATAATGTCTAAAAGTTGATGAATACCACCTCTTGTTCCTCTCCATTTTCTTATTGCTGTATATACATATATATATATATATATATATATATATATATATATATATTATCGAACGCCACACACTGTCTCCATGTAAGTTATATATATATATATATATATATATATATATATATATATATATATATATATATATATATATAAGTTCAAAAGAACACAAAAAACAATAACAAAAAAACAACAAAGTGAGGACGTGATACGGATAGTGTTATTGGACGCTCGGGAAAGGAAAGAGAGAGAGTATGACGTTTCGGGCGGAGCCCTTCGTCGGAAAGACGGAAAGTTCAAAGAATGGAAAAACGGAGGTAGAGAAAATCGGCACCGATGCCCACGAGGTTACATTGTGGAAGGACCGGAAGAGGAGGTGGTGGAGGAAAAGTTCTTTCTAAGACAGGAGAGTGAAAAAGGGAGGTGAATATCTGTGCGTGCGCGAGAGTCTGCAAGTATGTGTGTAATAACAGAACGTGTGTGTGTGTATGTGTGTGTGTGTGTGCGTGGTTTGGTGGTTTATCTATTAGTGTGTATGTGTGTGTTTGTGTGTGTGTGTGTGTGTGACGTAGTCGAAGGAATTAGTAGCAGGAATAGTTAGTGGGTGCTTATGGACAATGGTCAGTGGAAGGTCAACATAGACCTACACATATTTCCACGGCATCAATTAGTAACCGTTGCAACTGCAACCCTACTATAATAGCGGCGCAATTTCTTCAGAGTTTTCACTTTAATCGATCTTGTTAAAACATGTGTAGATCTATGTGAAGCTATACATATAAAAAGGAATTAAAGGTAATGCTATGTCACTTCATAATAATTCGTTATTATTATTATTATTATTATTATTATTATTATTATTATTATTATTATTACATGAAAACTCACAGCTTATGTTGCTGGGTATGGTGGAAAGTGTCAGCTGTCCACAGCCAGCAAACTAAGGTGACACTTGTTTACTGGTCATGCTGAAGATGACCAGTAAAATTATTGAGTGAGAGAGCAGTGCATGTCATTAAAGTGACACTGGGGTACAAAAATACGAACCCCAGTATACCCATCATGACTACCCGTCTGTTAAGGGTACACCAGGCACATGCATCACAACCATATGTGCGCGACATGGTGATCTCATATCAAGATAAACAGCGCATGGCCTTGCTGGTGGGACCCAGTGAGAATTTCCTTCAGGTCGAGTAGCCCATCCCGCTCAAAAGGTCCCTGAATAAGGTTTGTTTAAGGATGTTGAGCAAAACATCCATGTTTCCAAAGGTGAATTATTCAAACCCCAAAGAATTCCTCTCAACATATGGCTATGATGCTCCGCCACTACTTCTGCTCGTGATCAGAGATGCACATATCGTCAGCCACCAAGGGGCATGCTCAACTGGTTAAGGTCAAACAACTGACAAGCAAATCTGTGGTATTAAGCAGAATATTTGCTGTAGCCCATCTTTTTATAGCAAGGGAAAATAATGTACATGTTACTATTATTATTATTATTATCATCATCATCATCATCATCATCATCATCATCATCATCATCATCATCATCATCATCATCATCATCATCATCATCATCATTATTATTATTATTATTATTATTATTATTATTATTATTATTATTATTATTATTATTATTATTATTGTTATCATATACACGTGGAAACCTATATGGTTAACGTAATCTATTCAGAATTATCCAACAAAATATATCTCTAATTTCTTATCTTATGAGAATTATTATTGGATTTATATATCAACTGTTGAATAACCTATTTTGAATACTTAACTGTAAGCAAACCGGTAAACGTTCGGAAAGAAAACCCTTACTAATTACCTATACATAAATAAATAAATATATGTATACATCTGTATAGATATCTACATGTGTGTGTGTATGTGTGTGTGTGTGTGTGTGTGTGTGTGTGTGTGTGTGTGAGTTCACTGCATCTTAGAGCAGAAACAGCTGCAAGCTAGTAAAGTTCATAAGATAATCGTTTAATCCTTTGTCATCTCATTTTCTTATCTATATACTAACAGAAAGCAAACCATACTTGTACGTTGACCGCTATTTTCACTAAATAAAATTGGTAATAAGTTAGGTTTCTGTGTGTTTTCAACTAATCTCACTGCCGTCCGTTATGCTTACTATAGACATTTTCCTTCCGAAAACGGGTTGGAGTTGGGTTGGGAGTAAATTTCTTTTACAATTTGATGTTCGGAAGTGTGTAAGTTGGACACCCTTGCGTCTCATCATTTATGCTGGTAGAAGAAGAGTAAAACAACACACGGAGTGAGAGTGAGGGATAGTTAGAGACGCTAAATGTAGGCGAGCCGTAGTAAAAGGGTTTGTTATGAAGTCGCTGCTGTTTTAATCATAATAAACTGAACTGAATTTAGTTTATCAGTTTTACACACACATATATAACTATATATATATATATATATATATATATATATATATATATATATATATATATATATATATATATATATATATATGAAATTAAATAGTAAATTCATTTTTGTTTTCAAAGTATTATTTCTTTTTCCAAGAAAAACATTTTACAGATTTCATCGATGTAAGAAATCTAAACAAACATTCGCGCGTGCGGTCACTCGTTCATACACGCACACAATATTATATATATGAAGATGTATTTAAATATGCATGCATATGTATGAGTGAACACACACACACACAGATAAATGTATATATATATATGTATATATATATATATATGTATATATATATATGTGTATATATATATATATATATATATATATATATATATATATATATATATATACATGTCTCTTAAAGGATAGAGCTCAAAATCAATGCATTGAAGATACTTTATTGCAGCAACAATTATAATAACAGAAACAACCACAATAAGCCAAACCTATGCACATTTCAATAGGGTATCCCGGAAAAATAAACCACATCATAAGATGTCTCGTAAAATATTGTAACAAATTACAACATATTACAAATTTCTGGATACTCCATCTCATCAGGGTCGCATTATTGCCATCACCAATACTATTATTAGCAAAACACACACATCATCCAAGAGGGTGAAAGAATAATCGACGGCACGCAACCTACCATCGTTATTTTCTTACAGAATGTAAACAAACCAGTCAACCGAAATCCAGCGGCGTACACCGCCCGGTTTACAGCGTAAAAATCCCTTGCCAAAAATTCATCCCCCATGTACATCAAGATTTCCTATCGGATCTTCCTATAACGATAGTGTATTAATTAATTCATTAATTATACCCGCCCACGCCCACGCACCGCACACCACCACCCACATGCCCACACCTACCCCCACACACACATATACCTATACTTAGATACACACACCAATATATATTTATATGTATTTTTTATGTATAACCATACACTCAAACACATATACACACAAACACATATATACACTCACATATGCATGCATATACATATACACACATACAGATACACATGCACCCACATAAACGCGCACAGATACACACACACATTTACAAATATACGCATACATACTCACATACACACATGCGTACATATGTACATACATACATATAGCTATACCTCCATATATACATCGATACATATGCACATACACACACACAAGCTTATATATGTTTACATGTTTACATGTACACACATACACATACGTCTCCATACACACATATATACATATACACACACATACACTGTCACGTGTCTCCACATGTATACCTACACCCATATACATATACACTCATATATTTGCGCCACAGACCTAATTCCAGTAAGATATATAGAGATGAATATACCTCTTCCTTAATTTCGAACTTGTGCCTATACACATTCCGGTAATTCCTATTTATAAAATGCATACGTATGTCTATACATATGTAGACATCTGTAAGCTTTAAGCGTTATTTTATTAACTAGGTGACCCTTGGAAAAAAGTATGGAAAATAATTCCAAGTTACATAACGAACAAGTACTTTTACCCTTGTCGTACGGCATCGATTTGCCTACTAACAACCATTCAAGGGAGTAATCCTTTTTCTCATCTTTCAATTTCCAAACTAAATTACTAAGCGCCGTACTATATTGCTTACTCCTATCCCTAAAGGAAGAGTAATGATTAGAAATTCGTTTCGAGACCTCAAGTGACGATGCCCCGATATAACTCCAAATTTTCTTATCCGTTATAACATTACACCTATAGACAATGTTTTTAGTTTTAGCATTTGCACTAAGGAATCTTATTCTATTAGGGTTATCTTCAGATATTTCTATTAGTTTATTACCAAAGTTAGTGGTATTATCCATATCCTTTTGGTCTTGACTAACATCTCGACCATTGCCTGTATTATTATTATTATTATTACCCTCTGTGTTTATGTCAACAGAACTATGACTAGAGTTTGAGGATAAAAGTTTAAAGTTATGAGCGGCGATAATTTGGGTCAAATTCTTGGTGTTTGAAAATCCGAACCTTACCTTATGCTCGTTAATAACCTTATAGTAGAGTGAGTTAATTGGAAAATGTTTCCTAACTACATTCCTGAATAAACTAACTAAATTTGATTTTACTTGCCTCCCATAAGGGACGATGAACCATAGACTATCCTGTTTCCTAGAATGACAACCTACATTATTATCCCTAAAAAACTTAAGCCTACCACTTTCAGCCCCTGGTACACTATCGTTGGATCTTGGCCTATGCTTTAACTTACTGAATGGGTTAACACTATTCTTATTATTATTCTTATTATTATTATTGTTAGTTTTATAACTACCCTTATTGCTATTATTCACATTATCAATTTTATTAATATTATTATTATTAACATCTTCAATAGAGGAAGCAGAATCTGGTTTAATATAGTATACCTTATCATTATATCCTGCTTCCAGCAAAGCGGAGTTATAAAACTTTGCCTCATCTTCAAAAACCAGATTATTTGCAGACAGGTTGGACAATCTTAAAGATATACTATGGACCAAGTTATCTGTTATTGCTTTTGGATGATTACTAGATCTATTGATATACCTCAGGTTAGTTAAAGGTTTATGATATGGCCTATATGATTTATTATGCAGATCAAGCGTAACGTCTAAGAAATTAGCTACAGATATATTGTCCTCAAAAATAATATCCATTCCCATTCTGTGAAAAAATCTAACTAATCTATTTTTTATCCTTTGTACTTGCTGTTTTGAACTATTTCTGAGAAATAGCAGACAATCATCTCTATACAGACCCCCTCTGATATCTGGGAATTGATCAGCTAACTCATCAAGTATAAAGGAACAAACCACATCGGCAACCTGGGCCGAATCTGAGCTACCCATAGGTACATCAAACGCATCAGGTGTACCCTTTCTAATCCAAACTTTGTTATTAAACCTCATAAAAGATTTCCTGGCAGCTAAAACTACATTAATCTCTTCTCTAGAAAGCCCAGCTTTATTGTGCATAAACCACAATGCTTTATTAAGAACAGAAGGATTAATTGAGGGATAGAAATTAGCTATATCAAATTGTATAAATTTGACATTATCTTTATCACTAATAGAATTGAACCAATCTATTACTTGCTTAGAATTGGACCACAGTTGTAGCTTAAGTTTTCCAATTATTACAGGGATATACTTATCTAATATACTTTTGCTTAGTGTCCCTATATCCGACTTAGCCGGGCAAATAAGCCTTAATTTAGGATCAGTCCAAAAATTATTCTTGTGATCTTTCAATATGAACCTCGGTTGCCTTGGCACTATAGGCTCAGTCCTATTTAAAAGGTTAAATCTCTTCAT
>NC_142944.1:50836258-50886258 GCF_046866305.1 Octopus bimaculoides
GCAGGTAGAAGCGTTTCTATTGCTCCAGTTCTTTTACTGTTAATGTGCATCGAATTGTCATCATTCAACTGCATTATAGTTGCGACGATTCCACCTTCTCTTCTGGCATATTATATTTAGAATTACTTCAGCTCAATTAAAGGGTGGGGAACCTATGACATTTGAAGCTCTTAAGTATGGCCTTCTCGAAGAAATATAAATTTTTCATTAAAATTACACAATTTTGTTGACGAGTATTATATTATATTTTTAATAAAATATAAAAGCCATTTGAAAGGTCAGTTTACATTCATATACCATACTTTTATAAGTACATTTTCAGAAAAAAAATAATTACATTTTTCCGTTTATTAATAAAGACTTTTTTTAGTTCAGCTTTATTAGATTTACGTTATATTTAAAACAGCCTTCAAACGTAAAATTTCTCCCTTTCCCCCTCTCCTGCCCCTCTCTCTTTTCCTCTCTCTAGCGTAGTATATTTATCCAAAATGGTGCATCCTCAAGGGGAATCAATGTGCACTGAAGATTTTTTTTTGAGAATATTATGCATACATGGCTGTGTGGTAAGAAGCTTGCTTCCCAACCACATAGTTCCGGGTTCTGTCCACTTTGTGGCACCTTGGGCAAGTATCTTCTACTGTAGCCTCGGGCCGACCAAAGCCTTGTTAGTGGATTTGGTAGACGGAAACTGAAAGAATCCCGTCATATATATATATATTTATTTATAATAATATTAGGGACAAAATCCAAAATTACAGGTAAAAAACTCAATTAAAATCAATTTATAAAAAATTAATATTAAATTGAGCCTTATAGATAAAGTATATATAAAATATATAGTTTTAGGGAAAATAACCAATTTTCAAGAACTCATCGATGAAAATCCACTATCACATATAGAAAAATTAATAATTAAAAGCACAATAAATGAGTATAATATAAAGTAAAGTAAATATCATAAGATAAATATAATAAAAAGATTACACGTGTTTCATAACCAATTTTCAAATAGAAAAGAAATTTAAATCGATTAAAATCAATTGAAATTATCGAAAATAAATTCTATTCAAAAATATAGCTACTCGTCAGATCGTAAGTAGAACAATAATTAGATATATATCTCAACCAACAATAAGTACCAAATGAATTAATATGAAATACTTATTATATAAAGATAGAAAAATCATTTAAAAAATATCATAATATCAAAATAACCATTCAATAATCATCCCTTCATCCATTATAATAACATGTATATTATATACAAAAAACATCTTACATAAATTAACATTGTTTTAAATTATCATTGTTTTAAATACAAGTTGAACGAAGTTTAAGTTTAAAATAATAATGAAGATAAAATTAGTACATATTTAACCGGTGTAATAGTTAAAGCTATACTATTTAAAGCTAAAGACGTTTATTTAATTATAATTAAAGATCAATTGAATAATAGAAAAATACAAGATTATTTATTTCTACAAACGTAATAAAAAATATGAATGAAAAAATTATGAATGGAAAAATTATGAATGAAAAAATTAGGAAAGAAAAAATTATTAAGAATAAAAGGTTAAACTTTATATATATATATATACAAAGTTTTGATTTAAAAAAAAAAAAAAACTTTAACGATATTATAAACTATAAAGATTAATAATTAATCAAATATTATTAATCAAAAATAATCGAAAATATAACAACACTATTCAAATCGAAGTTCTAATATTATGTTGAAATGAAACTATAACTTCTAAATAATTTAGTGTTAAATAAGTTATCTATTAAAAATAATCTATAAAGAACCAAATGAATAGTATAAAAACAAGAATACATATTATTTTCAAATAGTAGAAAATCTTTAGCAAAGTGAAAACAGTACTTATCCAATTTTTTCCGTAAAACCCTTCAAGGCGGTGCTCTAGCATGGCCGCAGTCAGATGACTAAAAAAAGTAAAAGAATAAATGAATAAAAGAATAAATCCTTCAGAAAATGTATTCTTATGCTGAGTATCTTGAAAAACTTTGTTGTTTCTCTTTTTGTTGCACACAAATATGATTAGGAAAACAAGACAAGCAATAATTTTCGATATTGTTTCTAAATTTTATCGTTAAAACAGTTTTTTCTTAAACTTTTCACGTGAAGTGCACCAGTAACTTCTTACTTGGTCTTCAGTGAACCACGAAATCAAACATATTGAAAAATAGTGGCTACTTATATTTGAAAGAATTTTTGTAGCTAACTTTAACAGATCGAACAACACTGTAGTAGCTCCTTCTGTAGGAAGAACTTGGATAAATAACTTGCAACGAGGCAGACTCTATGCGATTCTCTCGATATACTAGAGATAGCAATCAAAAATTGCCTGAAATCATATACTATTTTAAATAAAGATGAACACATATGAAAATGAAGTCCCTGATAAGCAGATATGATGGAAATATCATCTTTTGAATACTTTCAATAATAATTCTACTTAGTCTGGGAGTCGGTCTCATAATCTCAGACCTCGTAGTTATATGAGATTGCAAGGATTTTTCTACTGAATGGTGTTCGACTGAAGTGATATGTTGTAGGCGAATATACTTTTACTTTTAATGCATACTGTCCGTGTTCCAGTACTGTTGGACGAGATTATGTTGTAATGAAGGATATTTACGCGGTCTCCGAACATGTTGGATGAACATATATCTGCTGACAGATGCTAACGATGTGTTCGCGCGTGTGTGCGTGTGTGTGTGTGCGTGCGTGAATATGGTTGAAGCCCGAGAAGAAAGGGAGGATTACATTGAGGTGTAATCACAAGATGGGAACGAATAGGTTTCAATACAGAGAAGATGGCGTGCCAAACGGATTACCAAATTTGATTATGAGCGAACTAACAGTATTCTCAATATTTCCTACGGTAAAGGCGGCGAATTGCCAGAATCGTTAGCACGCCGAACAAAATGTTTAGCAGCTTTTCATCCGTCTTTACATTCTGAGTTCAGTTTTGGCCAAGATCGACTTCACCTTTCATCCTTTCAGGGTCGATAAACTATGTTCAATTGGTACTTAGTTTATCGATCCTGAAGGGATGAAAGGTAAAGTCGACCTCAGTAGAGACTGAACTCAGAATGTAAAGACAGATGAAATACCGCTAAGCATTTTGTTCGGCGTGCTAACGATTCTGGCAGCTCACCGCCTTAACTGTAGAAAATACCTGCTCGCTGCCTTTATAATGACGACAAAGATGATGATGATAATAATGATGATGATAATAATAATAATAATAATAATAATAATAATAATAATAATAATAATAATAATAATAATAATAATAATAATAATAATGGTTTCAAATTTTGCCACGAGAGTAGCAACGTTAGGGGAGGGGATGTGTCGATTACATCGACCTCAATCTTCAACCGGTACTTATTTTATCGACCCCGAAAGGATTAAAGGCAAAGTCGACGTCGGCGGAATTTGAACTCAAAACGTAGCGACGGGCGAAGTATTGCTAAGCATTTCGTCCAGCGCGTTAACGGTTCTGCCAGCTCACAGCCTTAATAATAATAAAAGGGGATTTTGGAAATGGATAAATTGGTGGAGAAAGAAATGACAGGAAAATTCAAGGTGGAGTACTTGCGCAGACTGAGACTGATCCTTAAGTCGAAATTAAATGGACGGAATAAGATTGAAGCTATCAACACCTGGACAGTTTCACGCCTTAGATATAGAGCGGGGGTAATCGCATGGACAATAGACAAACTAAGCAGATTAGACAGAAAGATAAGGAAATTGTTGACTAGCTATGGGATATTCCACCCAAAAAATCACAGAGACTACTGCATGTACCAAGAAAAAGAGGAGAGAAGAGGACAGATTGGATGCGAGCACATCATTAGAGTAGAAGAAAACAACATAGCATGGTATGGAAAAAATGCTACAGAACCACTATTATTAGAAGTAAGAAGGTCAGGCTTGTGTAGGATGGAAGATTGCAAAGATAAAACACTATACAAGAAATTGAAAACGAATGGAACTGAAAATAGGTGAGTAAAGTAAAGAATGCATGGTCAATTTCATAGGGATGTTGAAGATAAGACACACAGAGAAAAAGATGACTGTGGATGACTAAAAGTGATTTAAAACCAGAAACGGAGGCTCTAATCTGTGCTGTCCAAGAGCAAGCACTAAGAACAAACTACATAAAATACAGAATAGACAACACATCAGAAAGTGATAACTGCAGAATCTGTGGACAAAACGGTGAAACCGTGTGGCATATTACCAGCCAATGTATGCCACAAGCCCAGAAGGAATATAAGAGACGCCATGACAATATAGCCAGGCTTGTCCATGGGACGCTTTACAACAAGTATGGACTTGACAGAGCAAAAAATTGGTACGACTACAAACCCTAAGGCAAAGTTGAAGACAAAAATGCAAAGATCCTATGGGATTTTATGATTCAGTGCGACCATGAAATAGAGAATAGGAAGCCAGATATAGTCTTAATTGAGAAAGAAAACAAACTACGCTGGTTCATAGATATAGCATGCCCAACTGACAACAAGGTATGCGATAAGGAAGAAAGGAAAGTCGAGAGATATGACAGGTTAGCGTGAGAATTTAAGCAGTTGTGGTCGATGAAAAAGGTAGCAGTAGTATCAATAATTTTCGGAGCCCTGGGAACAGTGAGTAAAAATTTCGAGAGGTACATGGAACAAATATGGCCTGCAATAAGGGTGGAGCACTTGCAGGAAACAGCACTGGTTGGAACCGCCCGAATACTTCGGAAGCTGCTCGAAAAATAAGAGGTGTTACCTTAGTTCACTGGTAGTGAACAGCTGACATTGTAGTACATCTCTAGCGTTAGAAACTGTGCAAAGCAATAATAATAATAATAATAATAATAATAGTTTTGAGATTGGTACTTGGGTGTTAAGTATTGCGGAAAAACACCCTGTGAGACCTCTGACAATAGGTTGCTGTCCACTCATATAGAATTAACCGGAGTACGTAAAATAGAGAGCTCTGGGAAGTGAAATGAAAACAACAACAACAACAACAACAACAATAATAATAAGGTATAAGGCTCAGCTTAGTGCAGCTCCAGAAAAGCAGTGTTATTAGGGGTAGCTAAAATGTTTAAGGTTACTTGTTGTAGCTCGATGTTATGAATTTTTTTTCCATCAGTTGTGCATAAATGAAATGATGACGACGACGATGACGACGATGATGATGATGATGATGATGATGATGACGACGACAATGATGATAACGATGATGATAAATTAAAATGAAAAGAAAGAGTGAACCAAAGTGAAGACAATGTAGTATAGCATTGTGTTGAATACAATGAGTAGACTTACTAGGATTTTAGTCAGAAAATCGAAAGAAAAATAAATGGAGAAAAATAAAATAAAATGGTTGATGTATTTAGTCTTAGATACAATAACAACTACGTATGTTCGTGTGAATGAATATACATGCGTAAAAAAAATACCTGTTATGTAAATATTACTGGAATAACTGTGGGTGTGTTTAACTAGTTATTCGAAGGAAACTAACAGAAGACATATAAAGAATATCATAAGAGTTCTTTAAGACTCAAAGAAAGAAAGAAAGAAAGAAAGGAAAAGGGAGAATGAGAGAGGGGGGAGAGTGGAGTCGTGGTATTGCTGCGGCTGAATAACATGCAATATTTCAAACTTTCAATTGCATTGTGCACGCAAATAAATAAATAAAAAAAAAACATAATAAACCAAAGCTTGTAAAGGTCAAAGGATTTTTCGAGAGTTGCAATGTTTTCTTAGACAGACATACATATCCAATCACGGTATGACATTTTAGCCAAAATATACTGTCGTGACGGATGTACATTCATAGGGTATGCTACACACGCGTGTTGTTCAGATATCTTCATTTCTATATGAAAATGTTTGCAGACACGTACACGTATATGTTATTGCATATCTATACGCAAATGCATGACAAATACACACACAGACACAGACACACGCACGCATGCACGCATACATATACAGTCACAAAGACACACATGTGTAAATTATATACGCACACATATATAAGAACTTATACTCAGACATATACGCATGCAGACACATGCACACATGCATATATTTGTGCAAGTGTGCGTGTGTATATGTGCATCTGTGTACAACATATTCCATATATTCCTATGTCAAACACATACATATGGAAATGCATACATGCAGACCGTTTCTGACTGTCTGAATGTCTGTCTCATCAGAAACAAGTGTACATTAAATTAGTATAAATATGCGTTGTAACACTTAAACATATTGAAACACTTACGAATACATACATGTGTGTGTGTGTGTGTGTGTATTCAAATAAATATGCTTGCAACCTACAGATACGTACACACGTTGGAAGCATGTCTGTGTATGCTTATGTATTTATCTACACACATAATCTCTCTCTCACACACACACATAGACATATAAGGAAAAGTATCTCTCTCTCTCTCTCTCTCTCTCTATATATATATATATATATATATATATATATATATATATATATATATATATATATACATATATATATGAGAGAGAGATAAGAAAAGTATACACACATACACACACACACACATATATATATATATATATATATATATATATATATATGTGTGTGTATATATATGTATATATATATATATATATATATATATATATATATATATATATATATATATATATATATACACACATATATAAATGTATGTGTTTGTGCATGTGTATATGTGTATGTGTGCGTGTTCTGTATGTGTGTGTGTGTGTGTGTGCGTGTGTGTGTGTGTGTGTGTGTGTGTGTGTGTGTGTGTGTGTGTGTGTGTGTGTGTGTGTGCTTGTGCGTGCGTATGTGTGCTTGGTTAAGTGGTTATTTCGTGTGTAGCTAGCATTGAGTGATTCACAACATGGTAATTGGCCTTTTTCAAAGAACCCCCAACCGGAAGAAATGCTAAAGTTTGAAACGCAGGTGTGTGAGAGAGAAATCTTCAAAAGAAGAGTTCTATATTCAGATATCTGACTGAGATTTCTAGAAATACAGTACCATTTTCCTTTTCTCTTCTTTCCTCCTTTTCTGTGAGTGTGTGTGTGTGTGTGTGTGTGTGTGTGTGTGTGTGTGTGTGTGTGTGTGTGTGTGTGTGTGTGTGTGTGTGTGTGTGTGTGTGTGTGTGTGTGTGTGTGTGTGTGTGTATTCCTGTGTGTGTGCGTGTGTGTTCCTGTGTGTTTTTGTTCTCAGGTCAGTATGGAGTTTCTTTTAGAGGTCAGAATTTAATATGACATTTCATTGACTCTTTGACATTTAACTTTGGAATAGCTAATTATGCGAAATAACTTTTTCTTCCCCAATGAATATAAATAGATTTCTTTTAAACGTACAAAAAATAAAGAGAAGAAACGGAAAACAGTGCAAAAGAAACGTAAACTATATGAAAACGGTATTTCAATTATGTATATGTTGACAAGTTATTGCCTAATAGTTCATTTTTTGGATATTTATGAACGCATGTTAATTGCTAATTGTTGTTGTTTCAGTCGTTTAACTATAGTTCAGCATTGATCATGTAACATTATGATTAAAGTATTCCAGACGTGACCATCTAATCTGTGTTGATTTTTTTCAGACACTGTTTATATCGAGGATTACGTTATCCATGATTCTTCGTATATTAAAGTTAGCTGTAGGATTGAGATCTGTCAGTAGTTTGTAGATTGCTGTGTCTAGCCGAAGGACGTCTGTGTAGAGGCTTCGTCGGTTGTTCGTTCGTGTGTGTGTGTGTGTGTGTGTGTGTGTGTGTGTGTGTGTGTGTGTGTGTGTGTGTGTGTGTGTGTGTGTACGTAAATGGTCAAACTTCGAATCTGAGTAAAATGGTGATTGTCTGGTATTTACAACAATCATTTCATAGCGTAGGTCATTATAGAGGACGTACAAGAGTTCATAATAAGCTTTATACTAGTCTACATATCAGAGTATATAGAATATTTCTTAGAAGAGTCCATACATGACCTCATGGTCGATGATGTGGAAAAGTTTATTGTACAGTACATAGAATAGTCTATAGTAAATGTTATGGAAGAGCTCGTTGCGGAGTACAAGGTAGAGTCCTTACAATATTTTATTGTAGAATAAAGGCGTCGAGCTGGCAACATCGTTAGAGCGCTGGGTAAAATGCTTAGCGGTATTTCGTCCGACTTTACGTCCTGAGTTCAAATTCCACCAAGGTCGACTTCGCCTTTTATACTTTCGGGGCCGATAAAATAAGTATCAGTTGAGTACTGGGGGTCAATATAATCGACTTTATACCCTTCCTCGAAATTGCTGGCCTTGTGCTAAAATTTGAAACCAATATTTCATAGTGGAGTTTATAGCGGAATTCAGTCTAGAGCTAATTGCAGATTTCATAAGAAGTTTAGTGACTGTAAGGAATAAATAATGCATCGTTTTGGGGTCTTTCTACTTCACCTGAGTGAGGAAAAGAGAGAGAATGAGGAAAAGAGGGAGAATAAGGAAAAAGAGAATGGGAGAGACACAATAATGTTGTCACTTTGGTTAGAAGCTAATAAAGTGCAACAAAGCGACAATACCATTTAAAATTCCTCACCTCTCTCCTTCTCTCCTTCTCTCCTCTTATCTTTCTAACGATGGCCGTTTAAACTCCTCGTAGAAGCTTAACTGATACAACTCTTCCATTAACTGGTGCCTGGTAGTGTTTTTATGTGGTGCATTATGGCAGTGTTCACGTACACTGTTTTGTGGTGCTGATGCGTGATGTATGATAACATCAGCACCGTGTGAAAAATATATATATAAACACACGCACACACACATATCTTCTATACTAGTGTTTGCATTGTATATAGTTGCATGATGTATGGTAGCATTGGTGTGTTTCGTGGCATTTTCTTTGTGTCTTTTTAAATCATAGCGCTGAGACATACTGTACGTTAATGTAATGCGAAGCCGAGTTTGTGTATTTTATAGTTGGTTTGGGTTTTTAGTAAGGTGTATGATAACACAACAGGATTAGAATATACTGTTATAAACCTATTCGTAATTTTATATTGAATATAAATGAAACTTAATTGCTTATAATGGCGTTGCTGTCAATAAGCAGTCTCTCACCTGTGGAGAGAAAATGTGAAACGATAAATGACTGACTGTGTAGATCGTCTACCTTTGAAAAGACATTACTTAATCAATAAAATACACTTTATCAATAATTCTGTTAGGTCTAAGTGATATTAAAACGCATTTGTCTCGCTATTTACATCGATAAATTTTTTTAATGGCTGAAGCGAAGTTGATTATATCCTATATCCAGTTCTTTTACAGCTACCGTTAAATTATATCAAAGAATTTTGCACGAATCCCAAAGTCGTTCTGAATGTTCATTAAATTCTTGAATTCCTAAATTGCAGATTTCCACAGCTGTCACAAAAGTCAGAACCAGATGAAACCGCAGTTTAAATAGTGTCCTTGTTTAGCAGTCAAAGACTAAAATGAGAACGCTTCTGTGAGAGAAACAAACTTTATCCTTGTTTTAGAAAGGACTTCTTGTCAAAAGAGTTTCTTTTTGCATTAGGTATGTTTCCTTTCTGGTTTGATGAAGTAAATTACTCCGGATGTTTTCTTCCATCAATTTTCGAGCTAAATGTGCGTTAATACCTCAAACGGTGAGTTAAAATTCGGTGATATTACTCAAAAATTCCTTAAGGTGGCGAGCTGGCTGAATCTTTAGCAAGCCGAGCAAAATGCTTAGCGGCATTTCGTTCGTCTTTACGTTCTGAGTTCAAATTCCGCCGAGATCAACTTTGCCTTTCGTCTTTCGGTTTGATAAAATAAGTAACAGCTGAGCACTGGAGTCGATGTAATCGACAAGCGCCCTCCGCTAAACTTGCTGGCCTTGTACCAAAATTTGAAACTATTATTTAAAGATTCCTAATTATTTATGTAATTATGTATTAATAATGGAATCACTGTCCAGGAATCGATATATTGTAAATATATGTGTAAAAAGACTTTCACGATATTTAACCTACATTAGCAGGTGAAAGGATATGACAACCGCTGAAACCCACAATCACTATGTAACATCACAGACATTATTTCGTATCGGTACATTTCAACCAAATTCATGTTTTAAATATATTTTGACTTTTATACTGGAGTGATTGTATTCCACCAAAAACCTCCGGTGTCTGATAGCATTGAGATATATACAGGAAGCACTTATTTCTTTTGCATTTACATCTTTGCCATACACCCAACATCACGAGACGATGTATCCGTCCGAACTGCCTGAAAAAGTAGCCAAATCTTTCACATACCACGCATTGCTGTTATAAATATGAAAATACATCATTTCCTGTAGTCCAACATTATGCCTGAAGAGCTTAGTCAAGGAGGAAGGACATTGTTCATGACACTTTTCAGAGTTTTGAGACTAATGGAAAGGAAGAAGGAAAGTCTCAAATCAGAGACCTGGTCCAAATGTTTGTATCAAAGAGGTCTCCTTCAAATAGGCCCTTGCTGGCTTTGACCCCGGAACTCAAGGATATGGAACAAATGCCGCAGTTGCACGAAAGGATCACTGCACAAGTGGCTGAATGCCTGCAGCAGGGGCGCGTCCCTACCTGGATGACAAGTGGACGAACGTTGTTATGTCTCAAGGACTCCTTGAAAGGTAAATATATATATATATCAAATTTTCAACCTATAACCTGTTTATCACTTATGTGGAACCTTATGACCAGTGTCTTGGAGGAAAAGTTATATAACGATCTGGAAAGTGACAATCTACTTCCAGGAGAACAGAAAGGATGCAGGAAATAAAGTAGGACAACAAAAGACCACATATTAGTTAATAAAATGATAATTAGAAATTTTTGACGCATATTGATGGGACTGAATAGAACATAGTTGGATTACCAAAAAGCATGCGACATGGTACCGCACAGTTGGATAAGTAAAATAATGAGCTTGTTTGAGTGGTAGAATATATGGAGAAAATGGCCAAATGAAAGTATGGAATATTGGAGTACTGAATTGACTGAAAGAAACCAAAGATTTAGAAAAGTGAACACCAGACGTGGTGCATTTCAAGGTGAAAACTTATCTCAAATACTATTTGTATTGGCTGTGATACCGCCGAGTTTGGTATTACGAAAAGTTAAAATAGCTTACGATTCGGGAAAAGGATATAGTCAAATAAATCGTCTCCTTTTTATGGATGATATAAAGCTTTATGCGAAAAGTGTGAAACAGCTTGAAAGTTTAGTATGCACTGTTCGCATTTTCTCGAATGATGTAGGCATGAAATTTGGGATTGAAAATGAACCTGAGTCAAATCAATAATAATAATAATAATAATAATAATAGTAGTAGTAGTAGTAGTAGTAGTAGTAGTAGTAGTAGTAGTAGTAGTAGTAGTAGTAGTAGTAGTAGTGAAAGTATGAAACATTGGAATACTGAAGTGATCGGAGAAGTGAACATCAGACGTGGAATATTCCAAGGTGATAGCTTATCTCCATTAATTTTCGTATTGGCCATGACACCACTCATTATGATACTACGAAAAATTAAAAGTGCTTATGATTTGGGAAAAGGAAATGGTCAGCTAAATCATCTCCTTTTCATGGATGATATAAAGGTTTCTGCGAAAAATGAGACACAGCTTGAAAGTCTTGTACATACTATCTGCATTTTCTCAAATGATGTAGTTATGGAATTTGGGCTAGAAAAGTGCGCTATATTGGAAATGAAACGAGGAAGATTTGAAAGAACCCAGGGAATTGAAATGCCAAATGGGCAAACAATGAGAGCAGTTGAGAAAAGACAGTGGTATAAGTACTTGGGAATACTGGAAGCAGACGAGATAAAAAATAAAGAAATGAAACAAATTACCAGAGGGGAGTACACAAAGAGAGTAAGAAACTTTTTGCAGTTAAAGCTGAATTCCAAATTCTTATAAAAGCAATAAATTCAAAAGCAGTACCCTTAATCAGATATGGAGGTAGAATTATAGACTGGACCAAAAGCGATATAAAGAAACTTGACAGAAAAACTGGGAAGTTGTTGACGATGTATGGAGCCCACCATCCAAAAGCTGATATCAACCGGCTGTACTTGAGGAGAGACGAGAGTGAAAGAGGTTTAACAACAGTAGAAGAACGTGTATAGGTGGAAAGAAAAGATTAGTAGAATATTTACAGAGCAGCACAGAAAAAACTACTACAGACAGAGAATAAAAAACAGGTGATGAAACGTGTAATAGGAGGAAAGGACACCAATGAAATACAAAGAAAGCACGTACAGTATAGTCTGTATAATCTGTGGGCATCCGGTTGATCCTCATCATTGATTCATTTCATCAGACGATACTGCATTAGTGGATGAGGCACAGAGGGATGTTTAACCCTTCTTGCCAGTATGAAGGCCAATCTAGCTATATGCTTCATATTCTTAATAGCTATATGTTAGATTGGCCTTCATTCTGGCAAGAATGGACAAACATCCCTCTGTGATTCATCCACTAATGCAGTATCGCCTGATGACATGAATCAATGATGATGATCAACTGGATGCCCATGGATAATACAGACTATACTGTACTCATCCCAAGGATACAAACTCTGATGTTAAACTCATGTGATTCGTGGAAATGCATGTAGCGATGCATTAAATATTTATAAATTCCATCCTAGAGTTATTATATATATATATGACGGGCTTCTTTCAGTTTCCATCTACCAAGGCCATACGGTTAGAAAGAAGGTTTCTTAAACACACAGCAACGCCTGCTCATGAGTAATTGATAATAATATCTTACGGCATGCTGATTTGTTTCACTAATCTTATAGTTCTTCATATACAGAAATTGTAAATTTATTTATACTAAAATAAAAAGAAAAAAAGAAGGAAGTCAGTTATTTAAGATTCGAACGTAAGATCAATAACGAGAAGAGACGGAAATATAGTAGCAACTGAGAGAATGGGAGATGAGTTGGAGAAATGGAATAGAAGATAAAGATAGGAAGAAAGAGAGAAAAACAACTGAATATCGAGAGAAAACAACTTCGTTTCTTAAAGTCCGTCTAAGTTATTTAAAGCTGTTCGTGAAAATTCGACTAATGAGATTTAGGTATCATTTAATAAACAATTTCAATTTATTATGAGCTACCAGACTTTCTGCGTTTAATATCTGGATATAGCGTGATTTATAAAGGATTTTTTTAATGCATTGATGGAGACAATCAAAGATTAATTTGTTCTATTTAATTTTGGTTTAAGAACATCAATTATTATAGATGCGATTTAATTAATATGGGATTAGGAGGAATTGTATGTTAATAGTTTAAAGTCAGTTTATTTTTCTTAGTTGCTTATACATCAATGTATATTTCTAGCTCCATTTATACTATAATAAAAAAAATTGTTTCTTGATTAGTTTGAAGTATGTAACTTTTACTATGATATGGCAGTTATTAAAGTCTACACAGACTAGAAAATTGTTCTAAATCTTAATTTTAATATGTATATATAAAAATGTATTTTTCACAATTCAATTATTTATTGAAGAACTTAACTACAAAAAGCTAATTTCAATTCACTATGGGATGGCGTTTTTAAACGCTGCGAAATTGCAATTTTCTTTGTTTTTTTCCTATCTCATATACTTCATAATGCTATTTTCTACAGACATATCAGTAAAAGAATTTCTCCAAATTATAAGTTTATCATAATTCCTAAGGCATGATTTATAGGACTATATAGATTACAGCACTGAGGTATTACACCAATCATCCAAGAATTGAATGAACACAACCAGCTTCTACGGAAATTGCTTTTACATTTTACGAGTGTGTTCGGCTCCTAAAAGTGCAGATGATTTCAACAAATGTGAGTGATTTCTACAAATGCTGTTGACTTCTACAAACGCATGTGGCTTCTACAAGTTCAGCTGTGTTCCAAAGTACAGCTGGCTTCTAAAAGTGCAACTGACTTTTCCAACAAATATAGCTGATTTATATATTTTAATATTGATCTGAAAATTAATGCTGAACACAGACCAACAAAAATAAAATTTTATTGCCTTCCAGTTACTGATTTAGTAATATGTGATTGCTTTATTAAAGTATTGTAACATTAATAATGTTACTATTTTTGTGTCAAAATAACGGATCGGCAATAGATTAGAGATGAGAGGAAAACCGATTCTGTTTCGCAACTAGAGCCTTCTCCAATAGACCCAAGAATAGATCTAAGTTCTAATGCACCAAAGTGTAAGGTGCAACTGAGGTTCCTAGTTTTAGCATATGAGAGGATGCATTAGCATAGAAAGGAGTAAGTTCTATCACCAAAAAAGAGATGACAGATCAAAACTTATTATATATTTGGAATCAGTACCTGAAATATACACAAAAAATATCTTCTAAAGCAACAGAATATATGCTGATCAATACTCTGTGGCGGTGATTTTTTTTTTTTAAGGAGTATGCTGTTGGATAAAAGTACAACGTAATAGACAGACACCAATTTTATTTAGTCAAAAACAAATTTCAAAATTGTATTCCCCAGTGTAATTCATGCACAATCACCTTGAATGTGAAAACTAGTCTGTATCCAATCAGCATGTATTCGAAAACAAGAGATATCAGTTGGCAAGCATATTACTGAGTGAAGTTTGACATACATGCTGTGTCATGGGATTCAACCTGATGGTCACGTGAGCCATGCTATCTAGCAAGGGCGGAAGTCCGTCGAGCGAGCGAGCTGGATGGGTAATGTTTAGTTTTATCTTATTAGATAGAAGGGAATTTTATGCCCTTGATCTGTTACAGGGCCTCTGAGACTGATAGGAGAAAGGAAAGGAGGAAAGTATCCTTAAATCGGAGAATCGGAATGCTTGCAACAGGAGTGGACTCCTTCACTAATGGCACTCAAAGTACCAGGTGGTGGAATGAATCTATTTGATTTTTGTTTTTGTTTTTTTTCAAGCTTACTGTTTACTGCTTCTTTTTCTCCATTTGTATCTTTTAAACGATTATTGTTGCTTTCGTATGTCGAGTCAAGTTCTCTCAGTGAAACTGAGTTCTGACAGTTTCTAATGAAAAAGGTTCATACGTTTGCCTCCTCTTGTTCATGCGTATATAGGTATATAGAAGGTTTGGTTTCTGTATGTGGAGCGGTATTTGTGGGTGAAGGTGTAAACAAGGTGTAAAGAATTTTGGGTAAGTTACGTTGTACGGCGAAGTGTGTGTGTGTGTGTGCTCGTGCGTGTGCATGCGTGCGTGCGTTTAATTATTATTTTTTTAAACTAAAACAGCAAATTATAAAAATAATACAGGTCGATGGTTTTACCTGACATTTCAATATTTTAGAGTTAGGACCCCTTCTTCAGAAAATCTTCGAAGAAAAAGAATTGTTAGCTGACTTTCCTGTTCTGTAGTGTTTGTATGAAGGGTTGTTTTGCGTTGCTATAGCACCCAGTCAGCCGCTTGCAGTTCAGATGTCAATATGCAGATTGTATTTGTTAATTAAAATAGCTTCAGTTTTTTTCTCAAGTTCTCAATATTTCTTTCTGCTACTTCAGACTTTAGAATAACTGAAAAATATAGAGAATTTTAGCCACAAAAATGCTTATGAAAGGAAAAACTTCACTGGGGAGTTTTCTGCATGCAGATATATAGTTAAGTGAGAGCTAGCATATTTATATAGCGAACAAAGCTAAATGTATTTAATCAGTTAAAGTTACACCTGTAATGAAAAGAAAACAAATTAATTAGCCTCGATGATAAACTTGCCAACAGCGAGACATAAGCTAATGCTCACGTCTACTTCGGTATTAGGTTTTCATACAGCAAAAATAGACTTAGGCCTTTCCTCATCCACCAAAACATTACTGAAAACGGATTTTCTTTACACTAGTTATGTTAAGATGGCGATAAATAAAAACAGGAAACAACTCCAGAGAATTATATTTCAATAATACAAAAGCATACAGAATATATTGCTTGTGAGATTTGTCGTCTGTCTCAAGCAACCATCTGTGAATGATGTAATAATAACTGCAAATTTTATTGGATCACTGGGTATCAATGGAAAGTAATATTAATATTAGTGTCTTTTGTTACAATATCTCACAACGACTTTGCTGTAAGTGAATCGCCATCATAAATTAACATGTCTTTGTTTGTTTCATTATTGTGTATATTTGCTTGTATATATGTTAGTTTGAATTTTGCTTTTACTCGTTTTATTTATTTATTTACATACTCATTTATTTGGATTTGCATTTTCATATCAATATTGATTATTTCCCCTATCACAAAGCTTCAATATGTTTCTAACTGGTACCGAACAGAAAAAGGATACCGCTCTTTAGATGAGGAATAGCTTCTGTCAGGTTAGCCTGCCCTAGATATATCATGCGACATCTCAACAGCAATGGCGGCCGGGAATATCAAAACACGCCCATCGACAATAATCTCTAGTTTTTTTTATTTGTTTATTTATATATTATTTATCAATCTATTTCTGAGGCAGTAATAATAATAATAATACCGCGGTGACGGCGGTAGCGGGAGTGGAGGCGGTGGTGGCGGTAGTGGCGACAACGACGGTGGCGGCGGCGGCGACGACGACGACGATGATGGTGGCGGCGGCGGTGGTGGTTTTAGTGGCAACGTTGGTGATGATGATGATGATGATGATGATTTCGATAATGATGTGGATGATGATGATGATGATGGTCATCGTCATAATCGTGCCAATAATATTATTTTCTTTGATGTTGCCACCACGACCTGTTCATTCATAATCGTAGAAAGATGTTAGAGAATATGTAGGAATAAATGAAACAAGACCAAATAAATTTGGGAAGAACGTTATGATACAATATATTAGGACGTATAAGAAATGTCCCTTTTTTTCTGCAACAGTACAAAATTAAATGAACGTATAGACACAGGCGAGGCTGTGTGGTAAGAAGCTTGCTTCCCTGACAGGAGAGCATCACTTCCGGTAAGGTCGTATTTGGACATATTCTGTTCGTTACCCGGTAAGAGTTATCTTGCAGTCATTATTGTCATTATTGTTGTACTTGTTGAATTTGCGGTTGAATTATCTGTTGGAAAGTGCTGGAAAATTCGTTGAACTTTGTACTTCCCGGTTTATCGGGGAGTAATTATTGAACTGTTACATTTTTTGGCCACTGAGGCATTTCTTGTATCTGTGAAAATTTTTGTACAAACTGTTAATAGTCGTTTTAGACTATCCTTTGTGTCCCTCCCCGCAGCGGGGGCGGGATTTGAAGCTTCTGTGTCCTTGCGGAGAGGAGAACAATTCGTTTAAGATTTAATAATAATAATAATAATATTGTATAGGTCTCCCATTTGTAAAGGGAAAATGCCTGTTGAAATTGTTAACGGAAAACAGCCACTCATTGAGAGGCAGAAAGAAGAAAGTAACATGACAAAAAAGTTTGCATCGGTTGCCGAAGTGGCAACCGAAAACATTGAAATTAATATGGAAAAAATAGAACAACTTTTTTAAAGGACGAAACAGGAGGGTGGTGATGTAAGAATATCACCCTCCGCCGCTATAATTGATATCGAAAAGAGGTCAGTAACATTCAAAACATACTGTCCTAAGGACAAGAAGTTTAAGCACTTCGAGAAGGACACCATTGAGAAGTGCCTGTCCCCAATTTGGAGAGACATAGTGTATGTCGCTAGGGGACGGGCATACGGGACAGTGGAGGTCCGCTTCTCGGGAGAAGAGGTGGCCCGCGGGCACTCGATGTGTTCCCTGAGCACGAAGGAGGTGGTACTTCTTCCCACATACATGGGAAGAAGAACTGCGAGAGTGAGGATACCAGAAGTATCACCTGAAGTCGACCCTGAAGAGGTGGTGGGTGCCCTATTGTTTAATAGGGCAGAAAAAATAAAAATTCTACAAGTTAATTGCTCCACCCCACAATATTGGTTGGGGAAATTCCTCAACATCCTGGTTCAGGGAACACAGGAAGATCTGCAAGATCTTCCAGAGAGAGTGCTCGTGGGAGAGAAGGTGGCCCGTAGAGTACTGGCAGATGGCAGGAAGCCTACTTGTTACGGTTGCGGACAAAGAGGCCACATTCTCGTTGACTGTCCTGAAAAAAAGAAAAAAGAAGCTGCGCATACATCAAACCCCACAGTAAAAACAAAAAAAACCCCTCCTCACAAACCCATTAACCCCGACAACAACAAATAAACCCACTCCCGCTGTCTTGGTGTCCAGTCCCAAACAAACTGAAAACATTACCCAGCCCCAACATACACAGGCCCCTACACTTCCACCCCCCCCCCCCGTGAATATTGTGACACCACCTGAACAAAATACAACTCCCCCAGAAGACAGTATGGAGACAGAGGGGGGATTCATAACTGTGAAGAGAAGAAAAAAAAAGAGAACACATGCACTATCCCCGCCCACATCCCCTACAAAAAAAACAACGCAAACAACACAACACAGACACCCAAGAAATCCCGCCCCACTGACCACGAAAAAAAAGAAAAAGAAGAAGAAATAATTTTAATTGAATTTAGTGCGAAAGAACAGTTATTAATTGAGGAGATATCAGAACAACATACTACTAGTATGTACAAACAACTAAAAGGCCACAGCGAAAGGTGTGCCTTGATAGGGGAAAGAACGTTCCTGAAACTGAAGGAAAGATACCCCAAAATTATAAGACAGTTGCACAAGTTGCCCCCGTACCTAGAGGAGGAGGAGAAAGGAAGGGCCGACGAACGCTTGGCGACATCGGCCCCAACTAAAAAGTAAGTGGAACCTTTCCTTTCCTCATGACTTCGCTCAATATTGGTTGTTTAAATGTGCGTGGTCTGAGTTCGAAGTGGAAGCAGGCATGTTTCC
Source organism: Octopus bimaculoides (assembly GCF_046866305.1). Classification (NCBI taxonomy): domain Eukaryota; kingdom Metazoa; phylum Mollusca; class Cephalopoda; order Octopoda; family Octopodidae; genus Octopus; species Octopus bimaculoides. The sequence continues at coordinate 50,855,211 of NC_142944.1, forward strand.
ACGACGACCTCAGATCGCACGATATACATGTGATGGTTGCTATAGAGACCAAGCTGGACAGTCTACGAACCTTCTCGCCTCTCCTGAATGACTATGAGAAATTCATGGCTCCTGGCCAGACCGGGGGCGAGGGGGTGTAGTGGTACTGATCCGCAATGGCTTGGCTTTGCAGACAAGTACAGTTTATGTGGACCCTGAAGGTGGGCTGGTCGTCCTTGATGTGACATACAGCAGTAAAGCCTTCAGGCTGATTGGACTCTACGCACCATGCGCTAGAGGTTTCCAAACTGACTTTTACTGGCGCCTAGAGGGCTTTCTCGTGACGTCGAAGACATTAGTAGTGTTAGGGGACTTCAACGCTATTGTTGACGCTCGCATCGATAGCGTCGGCTCGATTGATAGAAAAGTGAACTCACGCCTCGTCGATCTGCTTAAGCGATTTCAGCTGGCAGACCGTTACAGGCTCAAACATCCGAACGTGCCAGAGTACCTGGATGAGTGGCGACGGAAGGTTCAAGTCTTATCTAGATAGGATAGTAATAAGAATTATAGATAAGCCTAGTTTTACTTGTCCACAACTTGTCCAAGTGTCCTACACTGACCATAGAATTGTTAAGTGTAGGTTGGACGTAAATAGTACAACTAGTAGAGGATCCGGCTACTGGAAGCTGAACAAGACTATTTTGACTTCTAAAGTATACCGTAGACGGATTAAGGAGTTAGTACAGAGAGCGTTAACCGGTACCGTGGTTAATAACCGGTGGTGGTTCGCCCTCAAAAGAGCCATTCGTTTCGAGTCTATTAGGTTTAGCAAACAGCTAAGACTAGATAGGACTAGAGTAGAAGGGCAGCTAGTTAAGAACTTAGAAGAGGCGCTGAGGTTGGGCTCTGCATCCCACATTCTGGCAGCGAGAACGGCATTGGACCGTCACCTCAAAGCCAAACATGAGGGGTGTAGAGTTCGGGCTAAAGTGAGAGCATTGGGCCGCGAGGGAATTAACGTTGCCGGATGGGCCCGCACGGTAGAAACCCAGCGTAGCAACGAAGCCACAATAAGGTCTCTTGTTATTGAAAAGGGACGCACGGTCAAAGAACGGGACGAGATGTGTGAGGCGCTTCACAAACACTTTGCCGAGAGGCCCTCAGGGACTTCCTGTCTGGCGGACCGCGTCTCTCGGCAAGGAAGGCTGAGTGCTGTGAAGGGTCAATCACAGCCGAGGAGGTAATCGAGGTGCTGGGCGAATGCCCCGGGGATAAGTCGCCGGGTCTCGATGGTCTGCCCTATGAATTTTATAAAAGTATGCCAAACTTGTTCGGGCACTTACTGACCAGCGTTTACGCCAACTGGCAGCAGAAGGGGAGAATCCCCAAGTCTGCGAGCCGGGGGGCAGTGATGTTGATTAGAAAGGACCTAAGCAAGGGGGACGAGATAGGGAACTTTAGGCCCATAACTCTGTTAAACGCAGAGTTAAAGATTTTGACCAAGATGCTAGCGAAAAGGTTGGCGCGGGTCGTGGGAGAACTTGTTGGGGAAGCACAAACTTATGCTATCCCGGGCAGGTCGATACACGACAATCTCCACTTTATACGCTACTCCTTAGAGAGGGTAAGAAAACTTTCTTAGCGGGAAGGGCACTGGAACATTTAGACCAGTCTAAGGCGTTTGATAGGGTCGACCATCAGTACTTGGCGGCGGTCCTCGAGAAGGTTGGCCTAGGCCCGACCTTCCGTGGTTGGATTGCTGCTTTGTACAGCGACATCGAGTCTGTCGTCAAGGTGAACGGGTTCTTTTTCGAAACCGTTCAGGATCGAGCGTTCAGTTCGTCAGGGGTGTCCCCTATCCCCGCTTCTGTATGTGTTGGCTCTGGAGCCATTGCTGCGGAGGTTGGAGGCACTAGGGGGCGCTCCGCTTGACCTATGGTGTGGAAGGAGAGCTACAGCGTACGCAGACGACATCTCCATCATCGTGGCGGATGAGGGCCAGATTCCAGTGGTGGAAAAGGCCATCAAAAGTTACGAGGCGGTGGCAGGAGCAAAGGTTAACAAGGATAAATCGGTCGGTTTGCAATTCGGCACCTGGAGGGGCAAGCCGATGGCGCCCAATAACGTCGTGGGGCGTTGGACGCAAGGTCCTGTTAAATTGCTCGGAGTCTGGATAGGTCCAGACCTCCAGATAGAGAAAACTTGGAGCGAGGTGACCAGCAAGGTGACCGCTCTAACCCAGACCTGGTCTGGGCGGGCGTTATCCTTGCTAGGAAGGGCGGAGGTGGTGCAGATGTTTATAGCATCAGTAATTACCTACCGCCTGACTGTGGTGCCTTGCCCCGATTTGTGGCTGAACAAGTTGGAGAGAATCCTTTCCGCTTTTTGTGGAAAGGAGGAAAACCGCTTGTAAAGCGTTCTGTCTGCTGCCAGAAACCGCTAAAAGGTGGGCTAGGGATGCCTTGGCTGAGGATGCGAAAACTCGCGTTAAGGTTGAGGCACCTCTGGCTTTACCTGGATGGAGAACAGGTGTGGTCACCGCACGTTCGGTTCTTCCTCCCCAAGTTAGTGTCCTTAACGGACATTGGTACATGGATTAAGCAGAGACCTAAGCTGGGAGACAGGCATTTGGAGTGCCGCCAGGCGCTCCAGCTACTCTCTCGGGCGGGCAATGCCGGCAGCAGGAGTTCCACCGCGGATTTTTATAGCGGGTTAGTGGAATCTATGTCAGAAGACGCCTTGGGGGAGGCCCTAGGCTACGATGAAAGTCTGTTGGTCAGCCTGTTTAGGAGAACGTTCGGGCCGGGGTATCTGGATAATTACCAGAAATCCCTGACTTGGCAATGTTTCCGAGCGGCGTTACCTGTTCGCGACAAGCTGTCAAGGCACGGAAGTGCCGTCTCGCCGACATGCCTGAGATGTGGGCAGGAAAGGGAAACCGTCTTGCACGCACTTGTGGAGTGTTCGGAGTTGTCGGGACTGATAGCCTTTGCAGAACAACTGTTGTCAGTGATAGGAAGAGTACAGCTATCAACTGAGTCTATCATCGAGACTGTACCACCCCCTTTACTTAACAGGGAAAGGAAGGCCTGTTTTTTCTGCGTAGTAGCCATACTGAAAGAAACAGTATGGAAGACGCGTGTGAAAGGCATAGTGACAGGTACCTTTGTCTCCGGCCAGGGGTTGGTTAACCTTTTTAGTTACCACCTCAGTAGTAAGATCAGGCTGGAGAGAAAGTGCCTGCCACGGGATATGTTTAAGAAAAGATGGAAGTCTGTGGAACGCAAGCTGAGTGAGAGTGGCACCAAATAAGTGAGGTCAATCAGGGAAGCAAAGGTTCTACCAGGATGGTCGGGTGCCTTCCTTCTAGCTGCCTCATTGCGAAGCGCAATGATTTCTTGTGTAATATTTTTTAATTAATTTTTAAATCAATTTTTAATCATATTTTAATTTTAATTTATTCGTAACTTGTAAATTTAAAAAAAAAACGTTTAAGCTTCTTCCCCCTTATGTTTGTCTGTCCTTGTTTGTCCCCTCTTTGTAACGCCTCCAATGGCGAATTTATATGAAATAAAGAAGCTTGCTTCCCAACCACATGGTTCCGGGTTGAGTCCGATTGCGTGGAACCTTGGGCAAGTGTCTTCTACTATAGCCTCGGACCGGCCAAAGCCTTGTGAGTAGATTATTTGGTAAGCGAAAACTTAAAGAGCCCCGTTGTGTATACATACATACATACATACATACATACATACATATATACATTCATATATATATATATATATATATATATATATATATATATATATATATATATATATATCTTTTAAGCAAAATAATATATTCCTCTATACACAATCATACAAAAAAATCCACCCTTTTTTTGTATTTATTTTTACTCGCATATATATATATATATATATATATATATATATATATATATATATAAGGCTGCTTCACATGAAATGTCGTATTTGAAAGATAACAATAAAATGTTTCAGAAGTGTTAGAGAACTGATTTATTTGATCAAAGTATGATTCTTGTTCATTTATGAAGTTTACCCAACGTTTCTTTATATCATATATTCCATCTTTAAAAAAAAAATCATCTTTTGCTGTGATAAACTGTCCGAATGCTTGAATTACCTCTTCTCTATTTAATAATGTTTTATTGCTTATAAAAAAAACTCAAAATGCTTAAATAAGTAGGAGAGATATCAGGGGAATAGGGAAGATGTTGCAAAATCTCATAATTCAGGCTTTGCAACTTTTGGACCGTAGCTTGATAAGTGTGAGGATGTGCATTGTTGTGGAGCAAATTTGGGCCACCTCTATTCACTAGTCTGGGTTGCTTCTTTTTCAAATTCTCATGCATACAATAAATTTCCTGGCAATACGATGTCGCTGCTACCGTTTTTCCTTGTTGCAAAAAGGAATAATGAATAATTCCTTTCGCAGACCACCATACAGTGACTACTAACCTTTTAGGGTACAATGGTGGGTCTGGGTAGTGTTTAGATTACTCTCCTGCATCTAATCACTGTCCTGTTCTTCTGCTGTTGTCAAATTACGAGGGACACAAATACACCAACACCGGTTGTCAAGTGGTGGTGGGGGAGGGTACGAACACAGACACAAAGACACACACACACAAAGAGATGATACCGGAAAAAAACAAGTATTAATTATTTAATGAACTTCATTAGCTTATAGCTGTTTCTACTATGACATGCGATGGACTCATAGTTGAGGACCTGGATAACATCCTATAGCTTCATCAGAGCCTTGAATATGAAGTACATTTTATTTGAGAAAGTTACATTTTCAGAAAATACAGGTGTTATGAGTGAGAAAGTTTATGTTGATTGCTACAGAAAGTTCTGCCCAAAGGTAGAGAAAAGTATGCAAATATACGCATGCGCTTAAGGTAGAATTAAAAGGAAGAAAAGTAGAGATGCATGGTAGAGATGTGTAGGAAGAGATGTTTGGATAGACGCCTACGCTCGTGTGTGTGTACCGATCGTACGTAGCTTTGTTAATGTCATTTCGCCCTGATGATATTTTGCACTAAATCTTCAAATTGCAAGCTTATTTTATTCTATATGTTTGTAATTTGTATTGAGTGTAAATTGAAACAATTGTGGGCAATGTTAATTAATAAATAAATTAATTTATATCCATTAAATCTCCCCATTTTCTTACTTAATAATATTTGATATTTGTAATATTTTGTAAGGCAGAAACGTTAGGGCGCCAGGCGAAATGCTTAGCGGTATTTCGTCTGCCTCTACGTTCTGAGTTCAAATTCCGCCGAAGTCGACTTTGCCTTTCATCCTTTCGGGGTCGATTAAATAAGTACCAGTTACGCACTGAGGTCGATGTAATCAACTTAGTCCCTTTGTCTGTCCTTGTTTGTCCCCTCTATGTTTAGCTCCCTGTGGACAATAAAGAATTAAATATTTGATATTTGTAATATATTTATTGAAGGGATACTTCTTAACAATATAATATATTTAACCAGTGTAACTTGGAACCATCCTTATAAGAGGTTTATATATCCTCATAGTGACTGTGAATATACATACACACACACACATATATATATATATATATATATATATATATATATATATATATATATATATATATACACACATATGCACATATATACACACACGCACATATACAAGTGCATGTGTGTGTGTGACTATATCTTGAATGAAGAAACCAAGAAAGATGGAGAGAGCCGGGCTGAGTAACCAACGCGATATCATCACTATGAGGCACTTACCTAGAAACAGGCCAGCGAGAACCTCTGACCATTGGAAATCAGAGAGTGGCAGAGGTGACGAGGCAGACCTGTCAAAACCAGGATGAGGAGTGTAGAGGAAGGTCTGGCAGATACTTGAACAGGGTCATCACAGGGATTGCGACCATACTACATAGACATCTCTTGTCGTTCGAGACTTCTTAGAAGCAAGAGGAACAAAAATTAATATAAAGGATGACCATAAAGCGAACTTCATTTTTTAAGTATCCCCTCCACACAGGAAAGTCTGGTGGTGTGAAATTCGGTGAACGTGGATGCTATTCTATTGAATCTCGTGATATAAGGTTGGTTCATATACTACTATGGTTGTGTCGGAGTGTCCAAACCGAATATTAATTACGCAGCATTTATAGTATTCGTAAATTAGTATAAAATTTAAGAAAATTGTCTCGTGATAAACTGCCATATCCCATCCTTTATAAATTAAATACTTTATGGAAAAACAGATTTTTTTTCTTTTCAGCCATTGCACTTAAATAAAAGCAATTCAGACTTCCAAAGGTGCGATGTCTGTGAGAGAAAGAGAGCTTTTCTATCTGCAGTACAATCATTTTTAACGTCCGATTGTTCCATCTTATAATACCTGAAACAACCATTATTTATATTTGAGGTTTTTAATTAAAAAAAAAAACGGATCTTTTTTAAAACGGGGGCCACATTTTTCATTAACGAAACACTTTGAAACTTGGAACACTGGTAGAATGTGTCATATAAAACATCTTTTTCTCTTAGACTTCTTAAAAAAAAAAGAATTTCAACCAATCACTGACGTCCATTCAGCCGATATACATTAAGTGCCGACTACATAAACAAACGATTCTGAAACAATTCTATCGGTGATAGGGTTAGGGTTAGGGTTAGAGTTAGGGTTAGGGTAAAACAGCAAATTTAAAAAGAAAAAAGCAAAACGAAGCTATGGAAATTAAATACGCTTTACACCGCTTAATCAGCCAAAGGAGTAAATGTAAACAACTGAATACTTGTCAGTGATTGGTTGAAATTATCGAAATAAGACAATTTTTTACATGAAATAAATTCGAATACAAAAATATTTTTCTGTTCTATAACACAAAATAGATAAGTATACGAAGTTTGAAAGTCTTTCGGTACCAAAAACACTACGTAAAACATTAATGAAAAATGTTGCCCCCGTTTTAAAAAAGATCCAAAAAAACAATATTCATTCTTATAAATATATTTAACACATTACAAATTTTTCTATAGTAAGTATACATGTTTCTCATCTCGATATACGTTTTGGAATAGGGCGACGAGCAAGCAGAATCGTTAACACACCGGCCAAAATGCTGAGCGACCGTTTTGTCCGTCTTTACATTCCGAGTTCAAATTACGCCGAAGTCGATTTTGCTCTTCATCATTTCGGGGTCGATAAAACAACTTACCATTTAAACACTGGGGTCAATATAATCGACTTAATATCATCTCCCCTGAGTGACTAGCCCTGTGCCAACATTTGAAACCAATATATGCATTGGAGTGCATGTAGATTTGTACGTATCTAGGTAAGCATGAAATGACATGTCCATCAAAAAAAAATTCCTACTTCTTACGACTTAGCTGTTAACTACAGAGCTGCAAGATCAATTTCATAAAATGTAGCCAAAACGTTTTATAAAGTGTCAGATTCTGTTAGAAAATAATGCCAAATATTCATACATACGCACATACGTACACACATACCCTCCCACACATATGTATGTATGTATGTATGAATGTATGTATGTATGTATGTATGTATGTATATATATATATATACAAATTAAAAGGGTAAAGGATTATCAATTTATTAATTAATAAATCAATTAACAATTAATAATTTCAGATCTGTGTCGGTGTGGAATATTACTCGTTCATGCTTGCACAGTTTGCTAGCATAGTCGAATTTACTGCTGGAATACAGTATTGATGAAGGAAATTGAGTATCAATCATAATCCAGAAACGCGTCTACTGTTAACCTTCGGAATGGTTAGTTTTTCATTGTTTTTTTCTTCTTGTTTTTGCCTTTGTGAGTTACAAGTGATGCTATCTGTGGGATTCTCAGCTTTTTTAGCTTCTATTTCTGAACTTCGGTATATGGTGAAGCAAATATTTGCTGATCCCTTAATTATGTTTATATATATATATAGATAGATAGATAGATAGATAAATAGATAGATAGATAGATAGATAGATAGATAGATAGATAGATAGATAGATAGATAGATAGATAGATATAGTGAAGGCGTGTGGCCTCGTGGTTTGAGTGCTGCATTCACGATCGGTAGATCGTGGGTTCGATTCTAAGACCGGGCGGCACGTTGTGTTCTTGAACAAAAAACACTTCATTTTACGTTGCTCCCCCTATCGACCAGGGGGCGAATGTTGGCCTGCTCACCTACCCAGTAAAGTGGCGTCATTCGAAGGCTAAAACAATGAAAAGTGCATTGTGACCAGCAATATGTAACAATATCTGATAGTCTGGTCAGTCACGTGATCACGTGACACACACACACACACACACACACACACACACACACACACACACACACACACACACACACACACACATATATATATATATATATATATATATATATATATATACTTTATTTAAAAGCAGCAGAAATATAACAAAAGACTGTTACTCTGAGTTTCACGGGAACGTGAAACTCAGAGTAACAGCCTTTTGTTATATTTCTGCTGCTTTTAAATAAAGCATATTACTCTACCTCTGGTATTTGAGTACTCTTTTTTCCACCTTGTTGCACATTTCATGTACTTACTCCGGTATATATATATATATATATATATATATATATATATATATATATATATATGGTCTGCATGTAGATCGGTTCTACTCTACTTAGTTGATAATTTACTAAGATATAATTTCAACGGGATTCTTGCTTTTAAAAATTGAGATTTTCTCTTCAACCTAACCAGACACGCACTTATCAGCACAAATACATATATATAATATATATAGGCGTAGGAGTGGCTGTGTGGTAAATAGCTTGCTTACCAACCACATGGTTCCGGGTTCAGTACCACTGCGTGCCACCTTGGGCAAGTGTCTTCTACTATAGCCTCGAGCCGACCAAAGCCTTGTGAGTGAATTTGATAGACGGAAACTGAAAAAAGCCTGTCGTATATATGTATATATATATATGTGTGTGTGTGTATGTGTGTGTGTGTGTGTGTGCGTTTGCATGTTTGTGTTGGTCCCCCCAACATCGCTTGACAACCGATGCTGGTGTGTTTACGTCCCCGTAACTTAGCGGTTCGGCAAAAGAGACTGATAGAATAAGTACTAGGCTTACAAAGAATAAGTCCTGGGTTTGGATTTGCTCGACTAAAAAGGTGGTGCTCCAGCATGGCCACAGTCAAATGACTGAAACAAGTAAAGGAGTAAAAGTGTAAGAGTGTATATAATATGTTTTAAAGGGTTGCTACAAACATTCTTAAACGACACTGGTACGAGAGATATTGGGGAAACAAGTGAAATAAACGAATTCAACATTTATAATATTCGTAAAATACATTTTTCCATTTATAGCTTATAGATTATTCAGACATCGAACATAGAGATACTCAATTCACATTTGCGATTTTTAATTTGCAAAATCAATTTTCCTTCATAGAAAATATGCATTTCTCATTATAAAAACGATTTCCTACATTTATATTCATTCACACATACGCAGTGAATACCAATTAAGAATGCGATTGGTAGTAATTGTTTTCAACACTACTACCACCACCACCACAACCACCACCACCACCATCACAACCACCACCACCACAACCACCCCCACCACAACCACCACCACCACTACCACCAACCCTACACCACCACCAACAACAACAACAACACCACCAACACCACCACCACCACCACCACCACCACTACCACCACCACCACCACCACCACTCTCTCTCCTTCTCTCTGTCTCGCTTCCTCTCTCTCTTCCTTGCTATAAAGACAATTTACTTCTCTGTTAAGTGTACGTTTTCATATTTAATTTTTTCTGTCTTTTAAATGCTGAGTGGAAAAAATATCATGTAGCCCATGACTTCCTCTATGAAAAGAAATATCCAACTGGAAATTTTGATCTACATGGTGCAAAAGAGTGGGGCTGCAACTTGCGACACATATACATTGACGCTTATATATATATATATATATATATATATATATATATATATATATATATATGTACTATAAAAGGCAAATCTACTCTGTGTGTGTGTATGTTTAAAATTCATACATTTACACAATTGCAAATTTCTTCGATTAAATAATCGCAATTAATATTCTAAATACAATTTGTTAGGTCTCTGCGTCATTTTTTCACTCCAAAAATTTCCTAATAACGAATATAATCCATAAAACTACACGAGTAAACATTTTCTCCCTAATAAAATCTAATTTCCTCTTTCTAATACAAATCCTTTCAACTCCTACTTTCTCTTTATGAACCTTTACGAAAAGTCCAACAACAAATACAAAAAGAAAGGAAGGAGAAAAAATAAACTATTTCAGTATCAAATCACATTTCGATACTGTAATGACAGACAAACGAAGGAGAGGGAGAGTCAAATAAACAGACACACTGACAATCATACGTAAATACACACATATATATGTACCTATGGTTACCAATGACCTCATTCTAATTGGCGGGAATTATAAGTTTACTTTCCATTTCTAACACGGTCATTTACCAGCGAGACATCTTTCTCAAATACGATCAACAAACATTTATTCCCTACAAACTGTGAGTTTTTTTTTGAAAATTTTTTCGTAAATCTTGAGATTAACACCCGCATCATTACCTACCTAACCCTAACAAACCCTAATCCTAACACTGTAGTGAAAATCGTACGGGTGTTAATCTGAAAATTTAACAATCTTTTTTAAAACACTTTTACTTACTAACATCTTTTTTATTTAGTGTGTGTGTTGCCCATATATATATATATATACACTTAAGACTTAGTTGTTGGTTGGGAGTTTGATCGGCAGAAGTCATTATTATTATTATTTATTTATTATTAGGCATAACTACAGAGTTGTACCCCCCAGACTTTGGAAGGTCATAACTTTCAGAAAAATGAATATTTTTTAATGAAATTTTCTATGCAACAGACTGCAGCAATTCACCACATTCCAGAAGCTGCTTTGAACATAATGCAAAACGGTGCATCATCATCTACTGCCCAATCTGATAGAATTCTGGCAGAACTGTGTAGCAACAGATCGCCAGCAATTGCTTCATCAGAAATTGCCGTCCTACATCCTGCGAAAAGGAATTACCCTGCTTTGTATAATCAAGGCAGCGCAAAAAGTTGTTTTGCACAAGCATTTGTATAGCCAATTAGACGGATGAAATTTACGTACACTTAATAATGTTACGCAAAACAGCCTTCACACTTTCCCTATTAATTTCGTCTTTTGAATTATGAACATATTTACATCATAAGGGTTTTTTTCATTGTAAGGCTTTCTTTTTTAGTTGATTTTCACCTAGCAAGACTTATCGTAGATGGCGTAATCAGTCACACCCGGACAACGTCGGGTTATACTGCTAGTATATATATATATATATATATATATATATATATATATATATATATATATATATATACATATATATATATATATGTGTGTGTGTGTGTGTATGTGTGTGTATGTATGTATGTATGCATATGTGTGTGTGTTTGTGTGTGGAGGCGCAATGTCCCAGTGGTTAGGGCAACGGACTCGCGGTCATAGGATCGCGGTTTCGATTCCCAGACCGGGCGTTGTGAGTGTTTATTGAGCGAAAACACCTAAAGCTCCACGAGGCTCCACAGGGGATGGTGGCCAACCCTGCTGTACTCTTCCACCACAACTTTCTCTCACTCTTACTTCCTGCTTCTGTTGTGCCTGTAATTCAAAGGGTCAGCCTTGTCACACTGTGTCACGCTGAATCTCCCCGAGAACTACGTTAAGGGTACACGTGTCTGTGGAGTGCTCAGCCACTTGCACGTTAATTTCACGAGCAGGCTGTTCTGTAGATCGGATCAACTGGCACCCTCGATGTCGTAAGCAACGGAATGCCAACAACATATATATATATATATATATATATATATCATCATTATCCTCATCATCATCATCATCATCCTCATCATCATCGTCGTCATCGTCATTTAGTGTCCGTTTTCCTTGCTGGCATGGGTTAGATGGTTTGAGTGGAACTGGTAAGCCGGAGAGCTGCACCAGGCTCAAGTCTGATTTGGCTTGGCCGCCCTTTCCTAGCGCCAACCACTCCAGAAGTGTAGTGGTTACTGCTATGTTTCCCTCGGGTGACTCGTAGAGATAACATAACGAGTTATACAATTTAATTATTACATTTATTGTTCAATTACATACAAAGAACGCACTCACCCAATGTTCGTTATGAATAAACAAAAGTCATGTCCGCCATATATATATCAATGACCTTTTACTACGACAGTCCCACAAGACAACAACAATGAAACAATGAACTCAGACGAACCACATGACACACGGAACGTCAGACGAATTACATATCTAACAGTCCATATAACACCTCCCCACTGAAATTGATGCTACACAAGAAGTATCAACAGCAAAGTCTCTCTTGGGTTTTACGGGTTCTCTTGGACCGTCTTGGGTTGTCTGGTCCATACTCTGGAACGGGTAACATGGTCTTGGGTCTGGTTTGTCTTTGTGTTAGTGGCACAGTTTCCGAGATCTCCATCGGGTGATCTGTTGCAAATTCAAATACAGTGTTTTCTGCATCACCAGGTTCATTGTCTTCCTCAGTTGTGTACCGCGGTCGCAGCTGTTCCCAGTGTCGTTTCCACATCGGGCCATGAGGTATGACCTTCACGTTAAAGCAGCGAGTACCCAATGACTTCTTAATGATTGCTGGTACCCATCGGGGATCTTTGTCTCGGCGAGGTCCATAGTATAGTGCATACACAGGATCTCCGGCCTTGTACTGCCTGGTAACTTTAGCGACATCAGCCGAGCTTGGAGTCACCTGAGACTTATGTGCTTCCTTAGACTGTTTGCCTTGAGCAATGTGTGTTGGCGATGGCAGCAGAGAATCAATCCTTGTTCGTATCTGCCGGTTATTCAAAAGTTCACTTGGAGAGAATCCACAGGATGTCGGTGTTCTCCGGTACTGCATCAAGAATTCTTGAAGTGCTCGTGTTGGCGGAAGAGAAGACTTCCTCAGAGCTTGTTTGAAGGTCTGCACCAAACGTTCCGCTGCTCCGTTGGTAGCTGGGTGGTAAGGTGCCCCTGTCAGGTGTGTGATCCCGCGTTCTTTGCACCAGCTCTGGAACTCCTCAGACGTAAAAGTTGGTGCATTATCGGTGGCCAGTGTGTGAGGAAATCCGAAGTGCGCAAAGTCTTCCTCAAGCAGATTCAAAGTGGCTTTGGAAGACGTGGAGGAAGTGGGATGAATGCATGGGTACTTGGAATAAGCATCTGTGATCACCAGCCAATCTCTACCCATAAAATTTATTGCATGGTCCAGATGTAAGCGGCTCCACGGCTTTTCTGGTAACATCCATGGGTGAACTGGAGGCTTAGATGGCTGCCTTTGATGTTCGTTACATGAATCACATCGTCGACTGGCTATCTCTATAGCAGCATCGATACCAGGCCAATATACAGCAGTTCTTGCTAGCTGTTTCATGCGTTCCATGCCAAAGTGTCCGAGATGCAGAAGATTGAGGATCTTTGGCTGCAAGCTATGTGGAATCACAACTCTAGATCCATGTATAAGGCATCCATGACAGATACTAAGTGAGTTTGATAACTTACGGAACTTGCTGACTTCGTCATTGATCTCCATGTTCTTTGGTGGCCAGCCTTCACGGACGTAGCGCATCACTGTAGATATCACTGGATCTTTCCCTGACTCTTGACGGAGGACGTTAGCATCCACAGGTTGGACTTGAATACTAAGAGCTTTGATGGCACACACCATGTCTATGTCTTCACCATTTTCCTTTCTGTCAAAGTCGTTGTCATCACCGAATGGCAAGCGACTGAGGGCATCAGCATTGCCATGATCTGCTGATTTCCGATATTCAATGGTGTAGTCAAACTGGTTCAGCCACAGGGCCCATCGTGCTAGTCTGTTAGCAGCGAGAAGTGGCGTCCCTTTCCTCGGACTGAATAGTGATGTCAGTGGCTTGTGGTCAGTCACGAGTACGAATTTACGACCGTACAAATATTGGTAAAACTTCTGCAAGCCAAATATGATAGCTAGAGCTTCCTTTTGAATTTGACTGTAGTTACGCTGTGCAGAAGTGAGAGTCTTGGACATATTGGATATTGGGCGCTCGCTTCCATCAGGATAGCGGTGAAACAGGACTGCTCCAATACCAACGTTTGATGCGTCACAAGCCAGTCCCAAAGTTTTGTTTGGATCGAAGTGTATCAGAACTTGACTTGATGAAAGTACATTTTTCAAGTGATCAAAAACTGACTGTTCCTCATCTCCCCACTTCCAAATAGTTGACTTTTTCGTAAGGCAATAGAGTGGCTCTGCTATACTGGCTAAGTTTGGGATAAACTTTCCATAAAACTGAACTGAACCTAGGAAAGATTTCAAGCTTGATTCGTTCGTTGGAGATGGCATCTTTAAGACTGCTTCGACTTTGGATCCCTTAGTGATCCCCTCAGTCGACAAAATGTGTCCAAGGTATTCTACACTGGGTAGTGCAAACTGGCACTTTTCACGGCGACATCTGAGTCCATTGTCGCTTAGACGTGTGAGCAGACACTTTAGGTTGTTTAAGTGACTGTTTGCATCTTTCCCACTGACGAGCATGTCATCCTGGAAGACGGCCACTCCAGGTAGATCATGGGTCAGGTTTTCCATGATCTCCTGAAAGTAACCAGGTGCTGACTTGATTCCGAAAGGGAGTCGTTGTTGCAGGAGTACTCCACGGTGAGTGCTGAGTGCGAGTCTGCGTTGACTTTCTGGAGCCAGCTTGATCTGATTATAGGCATCAGCAAGGTCTATCTTTGTATATCCGAATCCACCTCCGAGTTTCTGCATCAGTTCAGCAGGGAGTGGCATTGGATGACGGTGATCAGCAAGTTGGTCATTAATTCCCACAGAGTAGTCACCACAAATCCGTAGTTTGGGCTTCAGGTTGCTTGAAGCGTGTGCTTTACGAATCGGTACAACTGGCGTTCCGTATTCATTGAATTGAACAGGCTTCCAGATTCCCTTGGCGATGCCTTCTTCGTAACCTTTGGCCAGGTCATCACGAAGAGCAAATGGGACCGGACGTGCCTTGTGAAAGACTGGTGTTGCGTCCGATTTGAACTTCACTTCCAGTTCAAAGTTCTTGAGACAGCCCAATTCTTGCTTGAAAAGATCTGGAAATTCATCACACATGTTGTGACAATCTTGCTGCAGGGAAACATAGGGCTCGCTTGAGGTCTTTGGATACATCCCTTCTGCACCTTCCCTCTTAGCTTGGCTGTCTATGCTTTTCAAACCTAGAGCAGTGTCTACGGAAATTCCCAGAGTCTGGATAGCATTCCGACCCAGCAAATTAAGATCAGAGATCTTGGTGACTATGTAAGGTATAAGATCCTGCTTACCAGTTGTTGGATCCTTGGTTTGGCCCATGAAAGTTCCTAGAACAGGCAGGTTGTGCTTGCTGGCAGATTCATAGCGATGCTTGACATCTTGCAGCTTTGGTCTTCCAAGTTGTTTCCAGACTGACAAGGAAACAAAATTGCCTGTAGTAGCAGTGTCCAATTCCATTGTGAACAGTCTGTTCTGGATTGTTACTGGCACAATTAAACTATGAGTGTCTCGGGAAACTTCACCTAGGATCGCCTTGACTAGCTCAGCTTTTGTGATTCTTTTCACGGGAGTTTGTGAATGACCATTGCGTTGCTGATGTTGTTTTTTCCTACACACCGCTTGCAAATGACCCTTTCTATCACAAAAATGACATTTGGTTTCCCTGAAAGGACAGTCTGTTGCTTTGTGGGCCTTTCCACATCGGTAGCATTTCTCCTGGTTTGTGGAATAAGACTGCTGATGTTTCTTTTGAGGACTCTTATTCCTGTTCTGCTGGACCTTGTACACCTGCTTGGTTTTGGAACCGTATACAGTTTCTTTTGCAACCTTTGCTGCGTCTTCAGTCTCAATGGCAACCTGGACAGCACGGGCAAAATCTAGTTCTGAGTCTTTTATCTTAAAAAGCGCCTTCAGAACCGCTTCATTGTTAACCGAACATATGAATCTCTGTCTCAGAGCTTCATCCTGTGGGTTGGTGATCGCTGGAAAATCACAGGTAGCTGCATCCTGGCGTATACGTGCTGCCAGCTCCTGGAGAGTTTCGCCTGGCTTCCGCTGCATATCACTCCAAAACTTGAAACGCTCTCTCACAATGAAAAGTTTAGGGTCGAACTGTTCCTTCATGAAGTCAACGATTTCGTCCATTATCAATTGTTGATATCTTTAGGCGGATTTTGTTGGGTAGCCAGATTAGAAAGTTGTTTGTAAACAGTAGCAGTCTGATTGGTCAGGAACACTTGTGCCATGCGTTTTTCAGGTACAGCATTAGCAGCCACAAACGTACGGAATCTTGACCAGTAATCAGGCCATAGTTCTGTCGCTGAATCAAATGCAGTAAATGGTGGAATCGACACTGTTGTTGAAGCAGCTGAAAAATAGCCACTAGAATCGCCTTCAACTTGTCGAGCACCAAACAGTTTTAACAGAGCGTCCATATCTCTCTGATGTTGTTGCATTTGCTTGTCCATTTGTTCCCTAAACAATTTAATAAGTTCTACTGTCTGTTTTTCAGCCATTGTTATTACGATGAATAATTTTACGGTAAAGTAAGCATGTATCCTATCGGTCCTTTCGGCAACGCCAATAAACTCTGTTATGTTTCCCTCGGGTGACTCGTAGAGATAACATAACGAGTTATACAATTTAATTATTACATTTATTGTTCAATTACATACAAAGAACGCACTCACCCAATGTTCGTTATGAATAAACAAAAGTCATGTCCGCCATATATATATCAATGACCTTTTACTACGACAGTCCCACAAGACAACAACAATGAAACAATGAACTCAGACGAACCACATGACACACGGAACGTCAGACGAATTACATATCTAACAGTCCATATAACAGTTACCTTTTACGTATCACCGGCACGAGTACCTTTTATGCGTCACCAGAACTCGTCACGACTACAATTTCACTTGGCTTGACGTATATATATATATAGAGAGAGAGGAATGGGAGAGACATATATGCACATGCGCATATGTGTGTGTTAGTGCGTATGTGTGTGTGTGTATGTGTACATTATTTTCGCATTTTTGCAATAAAGTACAGAACTTTCAAAAATCTTTTATTTCTCTCTGTTGACAAGTCTCTTTCCATACCATGTACACGTTGTATTTGATTTACGTAAAAGTCTTTTTTTTTGTTTAGCAAGTTTAGTCATTTATTATTTTCATCTATTCTTCTTCTTCTTCTTCTTATTATTATTATTATTATTATTATTATTATTGGTGGTGGTGGTGGTGGTGGTGGTAGTAGTAGTAGTAGTAATAGTAGTAGTTATAGTAGTAATAGTAATAGTAGCAGCAGCAGCAGCAGCAGCAGCAGCAGCAGCAGCAGCAGCAGCAGCAGCAGTAGTAGTAGTAGTAGTAGTAGTAGTAGTAGTAGTAGTAGTAGTATTTCATTGTTGTTATTGATGATGATGTTGTTACTGCTATCATTAATATCATTATTATTATTATTATTATTTGTGTATATATCGATCGTACTTTTTTTTTATAGCTATATTCATTCAGTGATTTTTATTTCTTCATAAGCTCTAATATATTACTTTGAATCGATTTTCTTTCAAATTGATTTCATATGAATTCTCTTCACAAAAAAAAAAAAAAAATGCGCAGTGTATGCATGTATTACCTGTTGAACAAACAATGGAAGCAAGCGAATTTGTCCTTTAGACTATATCGATTATGTACAATGTGACATGCACATGTACGTGTGTGCGCGAGTGTGCATACACACACACATACTCACACACACACACATATATATATATATACATACGTATATATATATATATATATATATATATATATATATATATATATATATATATATATATATATAGATGGATTTCTTGTTAGAACATCAAATACTGCGTTGTTTACCTTGAGTGCTCCTCTTATAACTGGCGCCTGGTGCATAAGAGCAAACACATAGATCTTAGCAGACGAGAATCATCCGTCATGGGCACAGGAAACCTCATCCCATTCTACTAAAAATCATCAGTTGCATGCCAGTCAAATCTCGCTGCCATGGTAAATAGAATCTCAACATCTTTTCAGACACTGACGTTGCAAATAGCCAGCAGGTTTATTAAAAATTAATTATTAGCGACGTAAGCAGTATCAGTACCAAAAAGTAATTTTTATATCCAACTTAACGCGAATGTCTTGCCAGAACACCAAATACTGCGTTATTAGCCCTGAGAGTTCCTCTCATATAGGCGCTTGTTGCATAAAAGCATACAAACGTATATTGTAGCAGACGAAAAGCGGCATGGTTTGAAGCACAAGTGACAGGCGAAAGTTGTAGCTTACTATACGCTTCTAACTGGTTAAATCTGTAAACGTCACCACTCTTCCATCACCATAGGACTTTCAGTAGATTGAATGACAAATGACGTCATCATGATGAGACATCTGTACGTCTTTGGATTACAGTGATAAACGTTTGTACAATACGACTACGTCTGTCTGAGTTTCCGTGACCTGTGTCGAGTGAGAGGCCGAAGTGAAATGACCAGTAATCACGTGAAACAGCAAGTTTTGCACCAGAGTGTTCCGCTCTTTGAAGGATGCTATGACAACATCAAGGAGATCCGCACTCCTGGTGGTTTTACCACACACTCTGACACCAAACGACGGTTTTTCACAGTCCACCGCGCTTAAATGGATTGTCATCACTTATGGTAATTAACCCGTATCTGGGGCCCTAACAGATGCTACTACTCCGGGTCAGAGTTGACCTGGGAAGAAAAGTGACTAAGAGGTGGTTCCACACACCTCAGAACTCTCGAACCAGAGCCCTACTAATGGATGTATTTTAAGGTCATAGGCAAGACACTTATATCTCTGCACTTATATACCACTCTGTGTATGTGTGCGTTCGTGCGTGTGTGTGTGAGAGAGAGTGTACAGTGATATATAAGTACAGAAACACTGAAAATATACAATCAAGCTACCTGTTAAAAGGGGATGCTTGGAATACCTACTCCTTCTCCACCTTCCCTCCTCTCCAGGCAACCGCAACCAAGACATGCTTTATGTTTCGTGTCTCTCTACCACTAAGTTACCCTCGTTCTCAAAACGAGTGCGGAAATCTCCAAAAACAATCGAATTTTAAAGAACTTTTGTAGTACAACTGGAATGTGAGCGAGAGGTTAAAATGGAAAACAAATCAACATTAAAAGTTGGGTCACGAATGGATGAATATTTCATAGTTCTACGATTGATTGCTAGCCACTACACATTCTTTATTTTCTCTCCCTGTTTCTTTCTGTGGAAGAGCGTAGGCTCGAAACGTTAAAGACATTTTCACTTCCCGAACGTTAAACCAATACATCTATTTGTTGTCTACACCACCTGGCTTCGTCTTTTTTTTTTTATTGTGAATTCTCCCTATATATATATATAGAGATAGATAGGTTTCTTTATTAGCCACACAGGGCTCAACACAGAGGGGACAAAATACAAATGTAGAGTTTTTCTTTTCGAGGGGGTCGAAAACAAAGCAGAAAAAAAAACAAAAGTGGGGACAACGATGAAAAAAAACATCGCAAAACGTTTGGGGTATTTACAAAAAATACGAAATAATACAAAAAATTCCCAATAAATGGGGAGGTTATCCGTGGAAAGAAAAACCTACGAAAAGACCACGGTAACCTCAGTCTTTAGCGTCACAGTTTGTTAAATAAAATTTCTTTTATTTAAGCAAGAAACGTAAGTAACTCTCTGTTTACAAAATTTTAAAACGTTTTATAGAATCATGGTCAAGGTGGCTTCGTCATTTATACGTGCCATTCTTGCTACATGTATCCATCTTTTTTCGAAACATTTGCTAGACAACACTTGCCTCTCTACTCTCACCTTCCTTTTCAAGTGATACTTGAAAAAGTTGATGAGAGATTGACCAGAGAGGAAAGTATTTGTCTCTAATCCTTTCAGACGCGTCCACCAGATGCATTCTTTGGCCATAGCCACAAGTACGATAAATACAGCTCTTCCTTCCCGTTTAAAGGAAGGAGGCGTGACGATATTGACGATAGACTCGGTTGATAAACCGACTCGTCCCACACGCGACAGCAGTCGTTCGACATAAGCCCACAGCTCCGAAATGGTTGGACACTGCACGAGTGCGTGCAGAACGGTTTCATCGCTCTGACCGCATCTCGGGCAGGTCGGCCCCACATTTCGCGAGCCGTGTCTATAGAGCTTATCCCGAACGGGTAGCGCCTCTCGGTAACACTGCCAGGCCAGGGATCTCTGGAAGTTGTCCATAGGTCCCGGCCCGAAAGTCGTCCTGAACAGGCGGGTCAGGTATTCCTCGTCGACGCCCAGGTTCGCCCCGAGATCGTCGTCGTACCTGCCCTCCACTAATCCCCTATAGAATGACTTTGTTGTGATGCAGCCGCTCAAGGTCGACCCGGGACGGCAAAGTTGTTGCAGAGCAACGCGACACTCACGGTGCCATTCGCCATTCCTCGGCCTCTTTTTGATCCACGACTGCAGCTCGGTCATGGAGACGAGCTGCGGGAAAGCGCGTCGCACAAACGGCGACCACACCTGCTCACCGTCGTCTACGTAGAGCCGGAGATGTCGCAGTCTCAGCGCATGTCTGCGCATCATCAACCACGGCATGCCCAGCCCTCCTTTCAGCGGGTGTTGGCAACAAACGGATCGCCTCACCATCGGAACGCTTCCTTTCCACAAAAAGCGGAAGAGGATGCGCTCCATTTCGGTGATGGCGCGATCGGGACAAGGCACGACGGTCAGGCGGTATTCGATGACGGACGCGATGTACGCGTTCGCCACCTCCGCCCGACCTTTTAGGGACAGCTTCCTCTCGGACCATTGCCGGCAGAGAGTGGCCACCCTACTCGTTATCTCGTCCCAGTTCTTCTCCGTTTGCAGGTCCGGACCGAACCAGACTCCGAGCAACTTGACCGGACCGTCCGTCCAGCGTCCCACTACTGAGGCGCTGCCGGACGGTATGGGCTTGCTTCTCCAGGTGCCGAGCAGCAAACCCACCGACTTATCCCGGTTGATTTTCGCTCCCGTCACCGCTTCGTAGTCTTTCAGCGTCTCGCCGACAAGCTCGATGTGCTCGTGGCTAGACGCTATGACGGTGACGTCGTCCGCGTATGCCGACACGCTCGTCCCGCACCCCAGTTCTCGCGGGATGCCCCTCAGCGTCGCCAGCTTCCGCAGTAGTGGCTCGAGAGTCAATACGTACAGGAGCGGCGACAGGGGGCATCCCTGACGAACCGAACGTGCAATGTCGAAGGGTCCCGATAGACGTCCATTGACGCGAACAACCGAACGGATGCCTGTGTACAAGGCAGCCATCCAGCCGCGGAAAATGGGACCGAAGCTGGCCGCTTCGAGGACGGCCTCCAAGTATCGATGGTCTACCCTATCGAAAGCTTTGGATTGATCCAAATTGATCAGGGCCCCACCCATGCCAGGTTCCTTAACTACCCTCTCTATGATGTAGCGCATCAGATGGAGGTTGTCATGGATGCTCCGGCCCGGCACGGCGCACGTCTGCTCCGTGCCGACCAGTTTCTCGATGACAAGCGCCAACCGCTTGGTTAACACCTTGGCCAAAATTTTCATGTCTGCATTGAGCAGAGTGATGGGCCTAAAGTTATCTATGGCGTCCCCCTTGTTTGGATCTTTCTTCAGCAGCGTTACCGCTCCTCGGCTCACAAAACCGGGAATGCTCCCGTTCTGCTGCCAGTTGCAGTACACGGCCGCCAAGACTTCTCCAAACAAGTCTGGCATACAGTTGTAAAGCTCGTAAGGCAGACCATCCAAACCCGGAGATTTGTCCGTCAAGCAACCCGCCATCGCGTCCCTCACCTCCTCTGCCGTGATGACCCCTTCACAGCACTCCGCCTCTCTTGCCGAGAGTCGTGGCAAGCTGTGCAGGTAGGCACTGAAGTCCACCCTGCCTTCTCGCTCGCCACTCCTCCCGAACAGTCGGGCAAAATGCCGTTGAAACGCCTCGCACATCTTGCTCGGCTCGAGCAATTCGCGCCCCTGTTCGTCTACCAGAGACCGGATGGTGGCGCTGTTACCCCGCTGCGCCTCCGCCACCCGGGCCTCTCGTGCGGCTCCAACACCTTCATTCCTCAGAGCACGCATCCTTGCCCTGACAGCACACCCTTCGTGTTTAGCATTGAAGTGTTGGTCGAGGGCCAACCTCGCCGCTAAAACGTCGGATGCGATGCCACTTCGCAATGCCTCTTCTAACTTTATCACTAGCTCCCCCTCTACTCTGTTCCTCTCTACAGCTAGTGCCCTGCTATACCTTATTGCTTCCGCCCTTACTGCTCTCTTGAGGGCAAACCACCATTTGTTGTTGACGATGGCTCCCGTCAAAGCCCTCTTTACTAACGTGCTAATCCGGTCTCGGAAAACCTGTCTCGACGGGAAAGACGCGTTTAGTTTCCAGTAACCGGGACCCTGCCTATGTGCCTTATCTAAGTCTAGCGTACACGTCACAAGTTTGTGATCCGTGTAGCTGACTATGTGGAACTGTGGACATCCTAAACTATCTCTATCTCTTGTCCTACACACTATCCTATCTAGATACGATCTCGACGACCCAATGCGGTTGCTCCAAGTCCACGTTGGCACATTTGGGTGGTCGAGTCGGTACCTGTCAGACAACTGGAAGCGTCTGAGCAGGTCTATGAGGCCTTTGCATCCCCTTCTAGTTTTGTCACTCCCCACGTAGTCTAGATGCGTGTCCAAGGTAGCATTCCAATCCCCCACTAAAAGTAAGGGACGAGACGTTCCCAGGAATACTTCTAGACGTCGAAAGAAGTCCGACCGACCTGTTAAAGGAGGCACATAAACTGTCAGCAACCGAAAAGCGCCTCCATCGCTGCCGTCCACATCTAGGACAACCAGTCTACCCTCCGGGTCCGTAAATATCGTCTTTACTTGGAGATCCAGACTCTTGCGAAAAAGAACCGCCGTGCCACTACCGCCCATCCTCGGCAGACAGGGAGAAAAATAAATGTTAAACTGTCCGCCAAACATGGACTTTAGGGCCCGCGGTTCATGGAGTCTGGTCTCACTAATGGCTATGATATCCAAATTGTGTGACTTGATGTCATTTAAGAGGTACCCTTGTTTCCAAGGGGACCCTAAGCCACGCACATTCACACAACCAATCTTCACCATGATTCTATTTATACGTGTGCTTTTAAGCACAAAACAAAAGAACAGGGTGTTACTTACCGTTAGAAAGTTTTGTTTCCTCCTTGGATTTTTCACCAAGGAGGCTATTGTACAATTTCTTGCACAAATATTTCTGGAATCCCCCTACCGAGTTGGGGTAGAGGGATTTTATTGTGTTGTGTAATGCTGGTGTTACATGAATAATTTTAATGTGTTTTGGCGGTGTTGTACGTGGGTGGTTGTTGGTTTTGATATCGTTATTTGTGATGTTTGTTTTAGAGTTGATGTAATTCATCAACTCTGTGTTTGTACTGTCTATTGCTGTTAGCATTGTTTTTTTTATATTACTATTGGTGTTAGTAGTATTTTCGGGAGATGTGAATCTCCCTGCTTTGTTTGTGTTTGCATTTTGTTTTGTTTTCTTCTTACTGCGCTTCCTCTTTCCTTTCGTAGCTATTTTCCACTCCTCCCCACTCTCTTCATCGGATGATGGGAGATCTGAGGAGTCAGAAAGAGGTAACGGCAAAATTTGTGCGTCTGTGTGTGTTTCTGTGAATGTTTGTGTTGCTGTTTTTATTGATGTTGGCTGCTTGTTATTTATGTGTGGTGTATGTGATATGGGGGAGGGAGAGGCAGTCTTGGAATTTTCATTTTTTTCTTCTGTTTTTGCAGTTTCTGTTGTCTTTTCTGTTGTGGTTATTGCTGATATTTCTGTTGTTGTTTTTTGTGTTGCTGGTGGTGTTGGTAGTAAGGTTTTTCTGTTGGGGGTATTTGGTAGTTGCTTCTGTTGTTGTTGTTGTTGTTGTTGTTGTTGTTGTTGTTGTTGTTGTTTTTGTTTAGCGGCCAGAGGGCAGTCCTTTTTCAGATGTGCTTCGCTGTTGCATAGGTAACAGCGAGGTCGCCTGCCCTCTACCACCACATACAGCTTGTGGTCCTCTGCCAATCTAATGTTTGGAGGAATTTTCTGTGAAGCCTCCTCCGTGATGTGGAGAAGGATTTCCAGATTTTTCCCTCCCCAGTTCTTTTCCTCTCCGACCGTAATCTCCAAAATATTTGCCTCCTCCATTTCCAGGCACACGGCCGATATCAGCCATTGGGTGTCCACCTCCGATGGCACATTTTTTATCATAACTTTGGTCACTCTCTGTCCTAGATAACTCGGTATCATTACCAAGTCATCTGTGCGGAGAGAGGGTGTTGAAAATTGTTTAGCTAAATTTTCATCCAGAAATCTCACTTGCACCGTTCCAAATTTCCTTCCCCAGGTGACATGATTCTGATAAGGCCAAATTTTTCTAAGACGAACTTCAATTTTATCTGTGCTAACATTTTCTACACGTCTGGTTTTTGTGTTTACCAGTTTATAAATGATGCACTTTTTGTTTTTCATTTCTATAATATCTTTTGGTATGTTTATTCTGACATCATCTCCTTCTTTCGTAAGAAGGGATTTTGTGTCTTTTATTTGTTTTTGTGTGAATGTCACTATTGTTCTTTTTTCCTTTAGAGCATTTGCGAAATTTGTTTTTGTTGTGCTGGCGGACATGTTCTTCTGGATATTTTTGTTTATGTTGGTGTATGTACTGCCTGGTTCAAAGGTGGTGGTAGTGGCAGCAGAGTTTGTTGAACAGGTGATGGTGTCATTGCTGACGGCCGATAACTTTACTTTCTTGTTGTTGTTGTTGTTGTTGGTGGTGGTGATGATGACGTCAGCAGCAATGGTGCTTACGTCAGAGACATTTGTGACGGTTTTTACGCATGGTTTTGTAACCTTGGTTACAGTTTTGTTTTTGTTGTTGGTGTTGGTGGTGGTGGTGGTGAGAGGGCTGTTAGTAGCTGTAACCACCGTCTTTGTGACGTTTACAGCAACTGCGTTCCTGTCACTGTGTGAGTACGCGCTATTCTGTTCTTTTTTCTCTTCTGGCATCTGAAGCTTCGGGAAATGCTTGTCAAAAGAACAAGACAAGCGTTCCAAAATTATGTTTCTCGACATTTTTCAAATGTCAAGAAGGAAATTTTTGTATTTTGCTAGGGCCGAAACTGCCCCTGGGGGCCAATTCCTGCCCTTGAAAATACACACAAATGAAGCCTAGGTGCTTCGCAACAAAATTATTTAAAAATTCCAACAAAATGTGGACAGTAAATGGTCAAATAAACGTTTACCTTCGCAGCCGATGTGACAGCACGTCCATGAGAAGAGATAGATAGATAGATAGATAGATAGGTTTCTTTATTAGCCACACAGGGCTCAACACAGAGGGGACAAAATACAAATGTAGAGTTTTTCTTTTCGAGGGGGTCGAAAACAAAGCAGAAAAAAAACAAAAGTGGGGACAACGATGAAAAAATACATCGCAAAACGTTTGGGGTATTTACAAAAAATACGAAATAATACAAAAAATTCCCAATAAATGGGGAGGTTATCCGTGGAAAGAAAAACCTACGAAAAGACCACGGTAACCTCGGTCTTTAGCGTCACAGTTTGTTTAATAAAATTTCTTTTATTTAAGCAAGGGATGTGCAGGTTAGATATGGTATTTTTATTCCTTTTACCATAAGAGAGAATTTGTTTTTAGAAGTTAAAATATGTCACAAATATATTTCAACTAATCTAAAGTTCATATATATACGTGTGCGTGGGGGGGGGGGTATGTGTGTGCAAATATATATATATATTATATATATATATATATATATATATATATATATATATATTATATATATATATATATATATATAAAAGCAAAAGTAAATGAGTATATGCATATATACGTACAGGTATGTGCATACCGACATCCACCTGTATGTATAGGTGCATATCTGAGTACAGGACATTGCACACAAACGTAGACGAGAACACACGAGCCACATAGAGAACATTCTACTTCTTCAGCTACCCACGTTTTAACACCGGCGTTTCGACGAGCTTCGGGCAGGACGCAACGTTAAAACGGCTCGTCCCATGGATCGCAGATTAAATCTGTATACGCAAATTAAATCTAGCCATGGAGGAATGTAGTGGCGGACGAAAAACAAGACAGGAAAACAAACAGAAGGCTTTACGGCCAGACGAGAAAAATTATGTGTGTATGAACGCGATGAGGCACGGAACCGAGAGAGACAGTGGTCGCGTGTGTTACTTGGCGAAAGCCAAGGAAGGAAAGGATTATTGACCGGAAGCATGTGACCATGCCGGTGTAAAGGGAAGAGAGAGAGTGGTAGAGGGAGAAAGAGAGGGAGGAAGTAGAAGAATGGTGAGCAACGAGAGGAAAAGAGAAAGAGAGGAAATACGAGGGGGAAAGGAGATACGTAGTAGTAACAGAGGAAGAACAAGAGGGGTAAGGCGAGATACGTAGTAGTACAGAGGAAGAACGAGGGGGGAGAGAAAGGAAAGAGAAAGAGATAGAGTAGCGTCGGAGGATAAGTTTACGAACTACTTACAATTTTTGTGAGACGCTGCGTTCAATCATGTAAAAACAAAAGTAAATGAGTATATGCATATATACGTACAGGTATGTGCATACCGACATCCACCTGTATGTATAGGTGCATATCTGAGTACAGGACATTGCACACAAACGTAGACGAGAACACACGAGCCACATAGAGAACATTCTACTTCTTCAGCTACCCACGTTTTAACACCGGCGTTTCGACGAGCTTCGGGCAGGACGCAACGTTAAAACGGCTCGTCCCATGGATCGCAGATTAAATCTGTATACGCAAATTAAATCTAGCCATGGAGGAATGTAGTGGCGGACGAAAAACAAGACAGGAAAACAAACAGAAGGCTTTACGGCCAGACGAGAAAAATTATGTGTGTATGAACGCGATGAGGCACGGAACCGAGAGAGACAGTGGTCGCGTGTGTTACTTGGCGAAAGCCAAGGAAGGAAAGGATTATTGACCGGAAGCATGTGACCATGCCGGTGTAAAGGGAAGAGAGAGAGTGGTAGAGGGAGAAAGAGAGGGAGGAAGTAGAAGAATGGTGAGCAACGAGAGGAAAAGAGAAAGAGAGGAAATACGAGGGGGAAAGGAGATACGTAGTAGTAACAGAGGAAGAACAAGAGGGGTAAGGCGAGATACGTAGTAGTACAGAGGAAGAACGAGGGGGGAGAGAAAGGAAAGAGAAAGAGATAGAGTAGCGTCGGAGGATAAGTTTACGAACTACTTACAATTTTTGTGAGACGCTGCGTTCAATCATGTAAAAACAAAAGTAAATGAGTATATGCATATATACGTACAGGTATGTGCATACCGACATCCACCTGTATGTATAGGTGCATATCTGAGTACAGGACATTGCACACAAACGTAGACGAGAACACACGAGCCACATAGAGAACATTCTACTTCTTCAGCTACCCACGTTTTAACACCGGCGTTTCGACGAGCTTCGGGCAGGACGCAACGTTAAAACGGCTCGTCCCATGGATCGCAGATTAAATCTGTATACGCAAATTAAATCTAGCCATGGAGGAATGTAGTGGCGGACGAAAAACAAGACAGGAAAACAAACAGAAGGCTTTACGGCCAGACGAGAAAAATTATGTGTGTATGAACGCGATGAGGCACGGAACCGAGAGAGACAGTGGTCGCGTGTGTTACTTGGCGAAAGCCAAGGAAGGAAAGGATTATTGACCGGAAGCATGTGACCATGCCGGTGTAAAGGGAAGAGAGAGAGTGGTAGAGGGAGAAAGAGAGGGAGGAAGTAGAAGAATGGTGAGCAACGAGAGGAAAAGAGAAAGAGAGGAAATACGAGGGGGAAAGGAGATACGTAGTAGTAACAGAGGAAGAACAAGAGGGGTAAGGCGAGATACGTAGTAGTACAGAGGAAGAACGAGGGGGGAGAGAAAGGAAAGAGAAAGAGATAGAGTAGCGTCGGAGGATAAGTTTACGAACTACTTACAATTTTTGTGAGACGCTGCGTTCAATCATGTAAAAACAAAAGTAAATGAGTATATGCATATATACGTACAGGTATGTGCATACCGACATCCACCTGTATGTATAGGTGCATATCTGAGTACAGGACATTGCACACAAACGTAGACGAGAACACACGAGCCACATAGAGAACATTCTACTTCTTCAGCTACCCACGTTTTAACACCGGCGTTTCGACGAGCTTCGGGCAGGACGCAACGTTAAAACGGCTCGTCCCATGGATCGCAGATTAAATCTGTATACGCAAATTAAATCTAGCCATGGAGGAATGTAGTGGCGGACGAAAAACAAGACAGGAAAACAAACAGAAGGCTTTACGGCCAGACGAGAAAAATTATGTGTGTATGAACGCGATGAGGCACGGAACCGAGAGAGACAGTGGTCGCGTGTGTTACTTGGCGAAAGCCAAGGAAGGAAAGGATTATTGACCGGAAGCATGTGACCATGCCGGTGTAAAGGGAAGAGAGAGAGTGGTAGAGGGAGAAAGAGAGGGAGGAAGTAGAAGAATGGTGAGCAACGAGAGGAAAAGAGAAAGAGAGGAAATACGAGGGGGAAAGGAGATACGTAGTAGTAACAGAGGAAGAACAAGAGGGGTAAGGCGAGATACGTAGTAGTACAGAGGAAGAACGAGGGGGGAGAGAAAGGAAAGAGAAAGAGATAGAGTAGCGTCGGAGGATAAGTTTACGAACTACTTACAATTTTTGTGAGACGCTGCGTTCAATCATGTAAAAACAAAAGTAAATGAGTATATGCATATATACGTACAGGTATGTGCATACCGACATCCACCTGTATGTATAGGTGCATATCTGAGTACAGGACATTGCACACAAACGTAGACGAGAACACACGAGCCACATAGAGAACATTCTACTTCTTCAGCTACCCACGTTTTAACACCGGCGTTTCGACGAGCTTCGGGCAGGACGCAACGTTAAAACGGCTCGTCCCATGGATCGCAGATTAAATCTGTATACGCAAATTAAATCTAGCCATGGAGGAATGTAGTGGCGGACGAAAAACAAGACAGGAAAACAAACAGAAGGCTTTACGGCCAGACGAGAAAAATTATGTGTGTATGAACGCGATGAGGCACGGAACCGAGAGAGACAGTGGTCGCGTGTGTTACTTGGCGAAAGCCAAGGAAGGAAAGGATTATTGACCGGAAGCATGTGACCATGCCGGTGTAAAGGGAAGAGAGAGAGTGGTAGAGGGAGAAAGAGAGGGAGGAAGTAGAAGAATGGTGAGCAACGAGAGGAAAAGAGAAAGAGAGGAAATACGAGGGGGAAAGGAGATACGTAGTAGTAACAGAGGAAGAACAAGAGGGGTAAGGCGAGATACGTAGTAGTACAGAGGAAGAACGAGGGGGGAGAGAAAGGAAAGAGAAAGAGATAGAGTAGCGTCGGAGGATAAGTTTACGAACTACTTACAATTTTTGTGAGACGCTGCGTTCAATCATGTAAAAACAAAAGTAAATGAGTATATGCATATATACGTACAGGTATGTGCATACCGACATCCACCTGTATGTATAGGTGCATATCTGAGTACAGGACATTGCACACAAACGTAGACGAGAACACACGAGCCACATAGAGAACATTCTACTTCTTCAGCTACCCACGTTTTAACACCGGCGTTTCGACGAGCTTCGGGCAGGACGCAACGTTAAAACGGCTCGTCCCATGGATCGCAGATTAAATCTGTATACGCAAATTAAATCTAGCCATGGAGGAATGTAGTGGCGGACGAAAAACAAGACAGGAAAACAAACAGAAGGCTTTACGGCCAGACGAGAAAAATTATGTGTGTATGAACGCGATGAGGCACGGAACCGAGAGAGACATAGGGATAAAATCCAAATTTACATGTAAAAACTCAATTAAATTCAATTTATTAAAAATTAAAATTAAATTAAGTTTCACAGTATAATATATATATATATATATATATATATATATATATATATATATATATATATATATATATATATATATATAATTTAGAGAAAAGAACCAAAGTTCATGAACTCATCGATGAAAATCCACTGTCACATATAGAAAAATTAATAAGTAAAAGCACGATAAATAAGTATAATATAGTACATTATCTTATGATATTTACTTTGTATTATATTATACTTATTTATTGTGTTTTTACTTATTAATTTTTTCTATATGTGACTGTGGATTTTCATGGATTAGTTCATGAACTTTGGTTCTTTTCTCTAAAACTATATATTTATAAATAAAAATGCGGAGGAGTGCGCATACCGCACACAAGCAGGTGGGTGTTTGATAACGATTGATCTCTGGTGAGCGTTTGAGAGAGACAGAAATAATGACAGAACAAAGGGAGTGAGAGGGGGGAGTGGGAGTGCAAACGAGAAAAACAGAGTAGTGGAAAAGACTTAATGACATACATTAATACGTATGAAGACTTAAAATGTATCTATACCTGTACTATATTACATAAATAGACATATTGCTTAATATAAGAACATGCGTGAGTGTATCACAATGCGTGGGAGTATTAAAATGTATGTGTGTGTGTGTATACATGTATACACATATATACATATATTTACATAGGTATATACAAACACATATAAACATATATATATATATATATATATATATATATATATATATATATATATATATATATGTTTCTATATCTGTAATGATATATATTTATTTTTATCAAGTTGAATATATATTTTTTTTTTTTT
>NC_142944.1:50894283-50914283 GCF_046866305.1 Octopus bimaculoides
ATTATTATTATATAAGCTTGGCTCAGGTTAGGTCTAATTCCTGGAAGGAATTATGTGGATAGCTGGTTATTACCTGTAACCTTAGGTATCCCAATTTTTCAGCAGTCTTTAAAGTGCTTAGAACCTTCCTTGTTGTTGTTGTTGTTGTTGCTGTTGTCGTTGTTGTTGTTGAGTGAGAGAGCGGTGCCTGCCATCAAAGTGACACTGAGGTACAAATATACGAAGCCTTGTATACTCATCATGACTAAGGGTACACCAGGCACATGCATCACAACCATATGTACGCGACATATCAAGATAAACAGCGCATGACCTTGCAGGTGAGGCCCAGTTAGAATTTTCTTCACTTCGAGTGGCCCATCCCGCTCAAAAGGTCCCTGAATAATGGTTGGTTAAGGATATTGAACGAAACACCAATGTTTTTAGAGATGAATTATTCAAATCCCCAAAATTCCTCTCAACACATGGCTATAATGCCCCCCCCCCTACTTCTTCTCATGATCAAAGATGCACGTATCATCAGCCACCAAGGGACATGCTCAATTGGTTAAGTTCAAACAACTGACAAGCAAATCTGTGGTATTGAGCAGAATATTTGCTGTAGCCCACCCTTTACGCCAAGACAAAACATGTACATGATAACATTTCCTATAAGTTAAAATCAGAAGCCATGAGAACCAATTTCTGGTATTGCATCACGATTATTATTATTATTATTATTATTCATGTACGCACAACAGAATAGGCTGTTGGAAAAGGAAAAATGCTAACATCGGGCTACAACAAGTAACCTTAGATGCCAAGAACCCTCCTAAGTATCCTAGCTGTCTCTAATAACACCGTTTTCTGGAGATGTACTAAACTGGGTTATGCCTGTTTCCTCCATCCAGCAGTTCAGATCTTTAGGGATAGTTCCCAATGTACCTATAACTACTGGGATACATTTTACCTGCACTTTCCAGTCTGTGTAATTCGATAGCTAGGTCCTGGTACTTTTCTGTTTTCTCTCTACATCTCATATTGATTTTCTCATAATTCGGGACTGTAAAGGCAATTATCTGGCACTTTCTATTTTCTTTATCTACTACTACTAAACCAGGCCTTTTAGCTTCTATTATTGTTGTTGTTGTTGTTGTTGTTGTTGTTGTTGTTGTTATTGTTATTATTATTTGTTATTGTTATTATTATTATTATTATTATTATTATTATTATTATTATTATTATTATTATTATTATTATTATTATTATTATTTTACACAACAGATTAGACTGTTGGAAAAGAAAAATTCTTTCAATGGCTAGGTCTTGATACTTTGCTATTTTTTCTATACCTCGCATATTGATTTTTTCATCATTTGAGACTGTAAAGTCAATTATCTGACACTCTCTATTCTCTTTATCTACTACTACTACTACTAAATCAGGCCTTCTGGCTTCTATTACTCTGTCATTCTGAATGTTAAAGTCCCACAACATCTTGAATTTCTTACTTTCTAATACTTTACTAGGTTCATGTTCATACTATTTATCAGTATGTTCAAATCCTAGCTTTCTCCACAACTCCCAGTGGATTATTCTCTCCAGATTGTCATGTCTTCTCTTGTATTCTTTCTGTGCCAGCATGCTACATTCACTTACTATATGAGTGACACTTTCCTCTTTTGATTTGCATAATCTACATAGGGAATCTACTTGGTTTTTGTCTGTATTGGATTTTATCCAATTAGTCCTTAATGTTTAGTCTTGTGCAGCTACTAACAAACTTTCTGTCTCCCTTTTCAGCTTTCCTTTCTGCAACCGTAACCATGTCTTATCACTACTAATTGCTACAACTATCTTTGGGAATCTACCATGCAACGCCTTCTCCTGCCAGTCAGGTAGCTTCTGTTCTTTTTTCTGGTTTTTAAGTTCGTTTGGTCTTTGGATTTCCCCATGTCTTGCTGTGACTCTAGCAGCTTTTAATAAACTGTCTTCATTATTACCTACATAGGAGTCTATATCTGCTCTAGCTAACTCCACGCAGTCTTCCAGTGATATTAACCCTCTACCGCCTTCCTTTCTAGGTAAGTATAAACTTGCTACTGCTGCTCTAGAATGAAGTCCTCCATTCATATTGAATTCCTTCCTAATTCTTCTGTCTAGCTTTGCTAATTCAGTTTTTTTTCCAATCTACAAAAGCTGTTGAGTATCTAAGTAATGATATTGCCCAAGTATTTACAGCTTCCACTAGATTCGGATCATTTAGCTTTGACTTCATTAGCTTCCTCACCTTTCTGATATACTTTTCTCAATTTTCGTTTTCATTTCTGTAGTTAGCACTGTGTCAGATTCTAATACTCTTAGATACTTATAACTCTCTCCTCCTTTCAGTGATTTTAATGTCTAAACATCTGGTAATTGGATGCCTTCACTGTTGACTACCTGTCCCCTTCTCATGACTAATATTGCACACTTATCTATGCCAAATTCAATGCCTATATCATTGCTGAAGATTCTTAGTCTGTATTAAGGAATCTGTCTCTTTTAATTTTTCCCTTACTATTTCTGAACTGATACCCTTCCTTTTCCTCCCTTAATACTAAACTAAGGGAGGATCAAACATGAGACAAATTTTAAAGGGAATAACGAGTCGCCTTGGAAAATTCCTCTCTTGATATTAACTTGATATTAACTTGATATTAACCCTAAGTATTGTCACTTGAGTAGAGACCTACTTTCCATGTCTTCATGCTAAAGCTAATTAATTCTTTTATGTTGCCTCTAGCCTTCTTCCTGTAATTTTTCTCTTCCTCTGGTAGTAAATTCTGATTGTCAAGTTGTTC
Organism: Octopus bimaculoides; assembly: GCF_046866305.1. Taxonomy (NCBI): domain Eukaryota; kingdom Metazoa; phylum Mollusca; class Cephalopoda; order Octopoda; family Octopodidae; genus Octopus; species Octopus bimaculoides. The sequence continues at coordinate 50,897,106 of NC_142944.1, forward strand.
GTAAACGCTTTCTGAAAGCATCCCTCTTAACACTTTCCACACTAATGGTAAGCAAGTGATTGGTCTAAATTGCTAGCTGTGTTACCCTTACTTTTATCTTTCAAAAGGAGTATTGTACCCCTTCTAGTCGTCCAATCTGATATTATTCCTCCGTTCTTTTCTTTATCCACCTATTTTCAGTTTCATTCATTCTCAAGTGCTTGTACAGTGCTTTATCTTTACAATCTTCCATCCAACACAAACCTGACCTTCTTACTTCCAATAATAGTGGTTTTGCGACATTTTTACGCAACATGCTATGTTGTTGTTTTCTTCTGTTCTAATGCTGTGTTCGTATCTAATCAGTCCTCTTCCCCCTCTTTTTCTTAATACATACTGTCTGTCTGTGTCACTTTTTGGGTAGAGTATCCCATGGCTAGTCAGCAACTTCCTTGTCTTTCTGTCTAAGCTATCCAGTTCGTCTCCTGTCCATGCGATTATCCCGCTTCATATCTAAGGAGTGAAACCTCCCAGGTGTTGATAGATTCAATCTTATTCCGTCCGTTTAATTTCGACTTAAGGATCAGTATCAGTTTGTGCAAGTACACCACCTTAAATTTTTCTGTCATTTCTTCCTCCATCAATTTATCCATTTCCAAAATCCTCAAGTACTTAAAGCGTGTCTCTTCTATCTGCTTCATAACCTCCCCCGACGGTATTGTTAACCCGTCCATACATTTGATTTTACCTCTCTTCAAGACTAACACACCACACTTTTTCAGTCCGAACGCCATTCCGATATCAGAACTGAAGGTATACACCATATCAACGAAGGAACTGACTTGGGCTTCATCTTTACCATAAAGTTTGAGGTTATCCATGAATAACAAATGGTTGACTTTTTGTTGGCGGTTTTTTAATACATACCCAGCTTTTTCTTTCCTCAGAATCAGTGTTAGTGGTATAAAGCACAGTACAAAGATCAGTGGGGACAGGCAGTCCCCTTGAAAGATGCCTCTCCTGATTTCTACTGTCCCTAAACTTATTCTGTATGTTGTCAGGTTCGTCCTCCAGTTCGTCATACTTTTTCCAAGCAATCGCTCAATATTCGATGCAGTATCAAACAGATTCATGCATTCCATAATCCAATAATGTGGGATCATATCGTACACCTTGCGATAATCGATCTATGACATGGTTAAGTTAGTTTTCCTCCTCTTGCAGTCTCTATGTACATTTTTGTCTACCAGGAGTTGATCCTTTGTACCTCTGCACTTACGCTTGCAATCCTTCTGCTCATGTAGCAGGACGCTATTTTCCCAGATGTCCGTACATTGACTCTGCGACTATTCCAGTCAATAATCTCCACATAAGTGGCAAGCAGGATATCGGCCTTTGATTGTCTACCGTATTGCTTTTTCGATGTTTTTCAAGCACAACACTATCCTACTCATTGTCAACCACTCTGGTATTACTTGGTCGGCATTTAATAATATGTTGAGTTGTGCAGCTATTTGTGTATGTCATTCACCAAATCTTTTGATCCAGTAGTCTTGAAGTCCATCTGGTCCCAAGGCCTTTTAGTTGCCCCTTTTTTTTTTTTTTTTTTTCTTGATTTCCTTTACTTTCCTAACTGAAAGGACTAGTTCTGCCTGTTTGGGACAGACTACTGTTTGTTTCGGTTCTTGCAACCATTCAGCATCCTTCTTGTGCTCCTTGTCTTTGCTCCAGATGTCACTCCAAAACCTTTGACTTTCATTGTTATCTGTTATCAACTTTTCATTTGTACACTCTCCATTTATTTGTTTGTAGAATCTCTTCTGATCTACTCTGAATAACCTATTCTGCTGGTATCCCTTCATTCTTTTGTTGTACCTCACCATCTTTGCTTTCTTTGCAACGAGACGTTGTTTCAGTTCCTACATTACCACTTTCAGGCTCTTTCTTTCAATATCATATTTCCTGTTCAGTGTCTTGTATTTTTGTTCGCTTTTAAGCTCCCCCTTCTAGTTTCGGTCTATCACAGAAATGTCCTTCGAGAGCATATCTAACCCCGCCTGTATTCTTCTTTTCCACCATGGATCTTTTCTTTTGTCACCCCATTATATTTCTTTTTCTTGACATCAACAACCACATTTTCTGCTACAACAATACTTGCTGCTTTTTTCTGTGATGTTTTTGTTCTGATGTATTTCAGGATTTCATTCACATTTTTCGATTCCTGATTCAATTTCCGCAGATCTATTATTATTATTGTTGTTGTTGTTGTTTTTATTATTATTTCTCTTTATCACAGATTTTGTTGGAGCTCCTGGAGCCTTGCATGCGTAGCAGGATTGCTACTTTCAGCCTACGGTGCCATGCTATCCGTTCTTTTCAGCTATCTAATACTTGCCTGATTTTTTTTGGCCGTCCCAAGGAGGCAGACCATTTTTAACAGTTCTAGTGGGAACTCTATGCCAATTTCCTTTATATTCTTCTTGATGTCTTCTGATATTGTTCCCAAGGACCCACCAATAATTGGCACTACCTTCACCTTCATTTTTCACAGCCTGGCTATTTCATACTTAAGAAGGTTGTATTTATCTATCTTTCCGCCTTCTTTCTTGATTATTTGTGGGTCAAAGGGATATCCAATATCAACTATATAGTATATGTGGCGCACCTTATCCACCACCGCCAGATCCTGTCTGATATACTCTAGCACCTGGTCTGTTTGGATTGGGAAATCCCACAGGATTTTACTAGTCTCCGACTCCGCTACTCTCGGTGGGTTTTTTTCTCATGCCACGCCTTGTCTCTCTCTCTAGCCCCCACTTTTTGTACAGTTTCCAGTGTAGCACTTACCTGATCAGGTCGCCACAACTTGTAGTGGTTTTGGGCAAGTCTAGGGCAATCGTTCGTAATATTGGCAATGGTTTCATCCACTCCCCATACATATATTTTCTCGGGTTGTTTGTTCACAGCGCTTGATCATGAGCTGCATAAAGTTCTCTGTTCCTTTTCTCAATTGCTCTTTTTTTTCCACCAAGCCCGTTATTTTGTTCTGCATACAACCTAAGGGGCTTTCAAAAACTGACCATGCAAAGGTTTCTCATCAATCAGTTTAATAAAGAATTTCATTCTTTGTCCTTTTCTGCTTTTCCAGATTTGATCACCTGTTCCTTATTCACCGCCTTTAGTAGTTTTCCTGTGTTGTTCTGTAAATATTCTAGAAGGCTTTTTCTTTCTACCTGCACACATTCTTCCGCAGCAATCAAACTTCTTTCACTCCGGTCTCTCTTCAAGTATAACCGGTTAATATCAGCTTTCGGATGATGGCACCATACATAGTCTTTCGTCCATTTGTCGTCATCCAAGGAGAAACGTATCCCTGCTGCTAGCATTCACCAAGGTGTGCTACAATGCTTTCATGTTACTGTGTAAAATTTTTGAGCTAATAACCTTGTACTGCATCTGGCCAGGTCCTTTACAATTCGGTATATTTTTCAACTTCAATCTGAATAAATACAGATCAATTCTGGCGTCCTTTTGTTTCTACATGGTTGTAAGTTTCTCCTCCTGTGTTAACCATCCTACACTTTCTATATGTCTTACTTGCTTGTTTCCAAGTTCAAAACACTTTATGTTCTTCTGCATCAGAGAAAACACTAATGTTGTTCCGCTTCTACTTCCTCAAAAAGATGCCTTCTATTTGAGTGAAACGATCTATTCTGCATCTAGCATCTAGCATATCTTTGCATCTAGCATCTAGCATATCTTTGCATCTAGCGTATCTTTTCAATTTGGCCTTTAATGCCACACCTTTGTAACAATTGTTCATGCACTAATTCTTTTCCCACTCTTCTAGCCTGTGCTGTCCTTTCAATTTTCTGATTATTGCCCCACTCTTGAGTTCTACTCTCATTATCCTATTTAGTTGCCCCAGTTCTTTCCATTTTCATTTGAATTCTCTTTCTCCAGTTTTGTTCTTTCTTCTCCTTTCCCTTCTTTTCTTCAACTGTCTACCGCTTGTATCCTATTATGTCAGCTACAACACCAGCACGGCTATGATTCACTGATTGCTGGTGTTCTCTGTTTTAACCAGGTTCAAAACGCCATTTACTTTATCAACATTTTCAGCCACGTAGTCATTTTCTTCATTTTCATTTTCTTTATTTCTCACCCTTTCATTACAGCCTCCTCCTAACAGTGACACCTAATAGCGTCACTCTCCTACAAACTGTTCCAGTAAAAACGGGAGGGAAAGGTGGTGGGGGGAAATCTCCGGAACGAAAACTCACCACAGAATGCCTCGTTTGATTATAGGTCTGTGTGGATCAGGAATGGTATGGAATCAAACAATAATAAAAAATTTCTTTCTAATCATTACAACGTTAAGAACAATATACAAAAAGAAACTGAAACTCTAGCAAACTTGTGATGATTTGTCTCGGAACATCCTAAAACAATTTATATAATTTGCAAACAAAATGAACTTGTCTTGAAGAAATTTGACGTATGACATTTTGGCTTCTGAGAAGGAATGTGAACGTTGTTTCTTAAAAGTATATATAAATAAATTCATTCAAAATCATACAACATAACGTCTTAATTTCTTCATTGATGAAAGGCCCTGTCTGAAGCGTTAGGCCTCACCTTTCGTCACACCAAATTTTATGCATTATATAAACTGTTTTTCTTGTTTATTTTATTTGAGAAGGTTTTGAGGCAAGAGCCTGAGATAGACTTTTACCACATTCTTTGGATAATTGTGCGTTTCTGTTTTGTTCCGTGTAGTGTTTTTGTTTTTGTTTCTCCTCCTCCTCCTCCACCGCCAGAATCACCACTATCGTCTTCAAAACCAATCGGCGCAAGTTATTCAGTATGGTGGCAACGAATCTCATAATCCATCAGCTCGTGGTTTGAACACCACCAATATCATGATCTCAGTATCATATAAGTAGGTTAGCTAACTAGGTTAACTCACACTGGCAAAATCCCAGAATATAATCTCAAAAGGAGCTAAAAAGGAGCTAAGCAAATACTTGTCGTTTACTTAATGTTGCTATTAGTAACAGTAGCAAACTTTAAGTTTACATATCTTTTGGTGGCTATTCACAGACTTCCGGCCTGGAGCATATGAGAGTTTGGTCATGCATTTGTAATGAAAAATAATGCAGCGCCGACGATACGTAACGAAGCACTAACCGTTCAGTTCGTAGTCCGGCATATTGCCAACTCGGCCAAACGTGGTCAAATGTCTCCAAAAACCAATATATTTAATTAAAATTGACAATAATAACATACTCTGATAGATATAATTATTTGATAAATTTAATCTAAATCCTATTATAATTCCCTTTGCTCTTTAACATTATTTACGATGCAACGACTGATAGCCGATCTTTCTGGTTATTTATTGATTCATCTAAATGAATTGCTGGTCATTTTAATATAAGCATTGTGCATAAAATGGCGGCTGGCTAGCTGGCCATTTTGCTAACAATGATTTATATACATCAAGCAGAATGAAATAATCAAGTTTTATGTGCTACTTCTAACGTTTCCCCATCTTGTTTGCATGTATGTGCATGTGTGTGTGCGTATGTGCAATATGTGTGAGGTCTGTATGCGACGTATTTGTGTTTTATCTACATATGTATATGTGTGTTACTGTTGTCATTCCAATAACTATTGTCCAAAAGCTTCTGTCTGTAAAATAACTTAGCTAATGGGCCAAAGAAACCAGTGAACATGTAGTCGAATCTCTAAGTTTTGGTAAAGTTTAACAATACCAAAACACATGTGAGTAGTGAGCCACAGCATGGTCTGTCAAATTGTCAGAAATGATAGCCAAAACTTCAGCAAATTACAATCTACCGTTTAAAATTAAAATAATGCGTCTGGAAAGAAGAGCGCATTGGATAAGGATTTCGCGGCTGTACGGCCTTTAATCATAGGTCTACGGAACAAGCTGGCCTGGAGTTAAACAACAACAACGACAACCATAAGTTACATTCACTATTTACATTGTTTCAGAAATATAACCGTTGAATGCGTAGCAATGTATTTACTAAATCCTTTTTAAAAAACAGTAAAGGCGCGCGATCTAGTGGTTAGAGTGTTGCTCTCATCATTCCCAGACTGGGAGATGCGTTGTGTTAATGAGTCTTCTTCTTCTTCTTCTTCTTCTTCTTCTTCTTCTTCTTCTTCTTCTTCTTCTTCTTCTTCTTCTTCTTCTTCTTCTTCCAATTCTTCTTCTTCTTCTTCTTCTTCTTCTTCTTCTTCTTCTTCTTCTTCTTCTTCTTCTTCTTCTTTTCTTACTACTACTACTACTACTACTACTACTATTATTACTACTACTACTACTACTACTACTACTCTTTTTCCTCCTCCTCCTTCTTCTTCATCTCCTTCTCCTACTACCACTACTACTACTTCTCTATTTCCTCCTCCTCCACCTTCTTCTTCTTCTTATCCCTCTGTTCTTGAATAAAACACTTCATTTCACGTTGTTCCTGTCGACTCAGCTGTAAATAAATAAATACACAACGGACTGGCGTCCTGTTCAGTGGGCAAATGTTAATGATCTCGATCACTTTCACCCCATGAAAACAGGGTAAACGGGTAACCTAAGAATTCTAGGGTTCGACACAGTTCTTACATACTGAACAAGAAACAAATAAGCGAAAATAACAATAACATCATAAATATATGAAAGACTTTTCCAAAATTCAGCATTTAATTATATACACATTCATGTACTACAATATCCACATGTATATACGCAGTTACTAATTTGCGCCCATACACACACACACACACACACACACACACACACACTGAGACGCTTGTGCGCGCATAAACCTTGACGCATGACACACAAGCACACACATTGAAACGCAGGCACACATACATAAATATATACCGTAAATCCTAGAGCATAATCCGCACTTTTTTCCCAAAATTTAAAGGTCAAAATCACTAGTGCGTACTATATACGAGGTTAAAAATGAAAAATATTTTCTAAGCAAAATTTTCTAAGTGATAAATATGTGAAAGGCAATTTACTTAATATTTATTTTTCACTGACGTTATTACTGTTATTTCTTTATTTTCTGCAAACAAAGTGCACAAAAAAGCTACACGTTTGCATTATGTTATATATACAATAATAATAAAGGACGTTACCGTATATATGTTTACAAACCAAGGACGTTATATAGACCTCCTTGACTCAAGTTAGAGAAGGGGTGCATATTATACACAAGGTTTAGGTTTTTCAGAGGTACAACCCCCTAAAAATCCCCTGTGTATTATACTCAAGGGCGGACTATACTCGAGGATTTACGGTACATACATACATACATACATACATACATACATGCATAAACACACACACATGTACTCACAGTTACAAATGCATGTTCGTGTTACTTTTATTCTTGTTTCAGTCTGAGACTTTAGCCGTTCTTGAGCACTGCCATAAAGTTGACTTCGGCAGTTTCGAGCGCCCAGGGCAGTGACTTAGAACAACTGACAAAAGGCGTTCTCTCCAAATGTTTCATAACTCTGCCAATTCGATGCTTCTATGCGTGCGTTATAGATTTAATTTCCGTATTTCATTTTATTCCACAGGTATTTGTTTTCTGATTGTATTTGGATGTTAAGCAGTTACTATAGCACCATTTCAAATGTTGTGCACTTTGCCCTTTACATATATTGCAATGTTTTTCAATTATTCCTTAAAGATATTCTTTAATTCATATATACATAGAATACGTGTCTGTGTGTATGTGTGTGCGTGTGTGCGTGTTTGTGTGCGCGCGCAACACAGATGTTTCAGCGTACGTAAATATTCGTACATATGTGTACTTATGTACTTGCATATATGTGTGCATGTGTGTGTGTGTATCCACACATGCACACATAGGCTGTCAAAAGCTGATACACTTAAATATACGGTGGTGGTGGTGGTGGTGGTGGTGGTGGTGGTGGTGATGGTGGTGGTGGTGGTGTGATCGATGTAATTAACATCACAGATGCCAAGGAACAACATGTTTGGCTTCACATATTTCTCATAATATATGGTTTCGTTATGTACGAAGACAATAACAACGACAACACCACCCACCACCACCACCACCACCACCACTACCACCACCACCATCTCCATCTGCACCTCCTGTACCTCTTCGTTCTTTTTTTTCTTTCACAGCTACTAAAGTAATAAATACATCGTTGGGGCAACAAAACAACAGTATGAACAATGAGTATTAAAAGAAAAACAACGCAATATAGAAATGTATTAAAAACCGGAAAAAAACAGCAAATATACAACAACAAATAGCATTGAAAATAACAACGTGTTTGTGTGTGAGTGTATGTGTGTGTGTATATATATATACATATAAACATATATATATATATATATATATATATATATATATATATATATATATATTAGTTCTGTACAAAGATTATATATATATATATATATATATATGAATGTATGCATGTAAGTACGTAAGTATATATCTATTTATATGTGTGTGTATATATATATATATATATATATATACATAATCATATATATTATATACACACAAACATATATACACATATATGTATGTATGTATGTATGTATGTACGTACGTATGCATGTGTGTATGTATGTTTGTATGTATGTGTGTGTGTATGTATGTATGTATGTATGTATGTACGTACGTATATATGTATGTATGTATGTATGTATGTATGTACGTATGTATGTATGTACGTACGTACGTATATATGTATGTATGTATGTATGTATGTATGTATGTATGTATGCATGTATGTATGTATGTACGTGTGTATCTGAAGTGACGTTACTGCTCTTTTACTATTTTAATGTCTCCAGCAGCCAGTGGTCTCTGGCCACACTGTGGTATTGCAATGCTGTTTGTTCTTAAAATTAAACTATAACCTGAAATGGCTTCTGTTTTGGTTTGCAAATGAAATAAAAGTGAAAAAAACAAAAAGAAAAAGAAACGAAACTCGTTCAAACTCATTGTGAATAATGGTATATATCGAAATTACATCAGGCTGGCCATATTCCGAAAACAAAAAGGAAATAGATCGAATAATGAGAAACTAAGAGTGAGAGGGCTAGTCGATTGGACAGATAGGAAAGAGAAGAGAAGGGAAATAGAGCAGAAGAGAAAGGCAAGAGAAGAAAGTAAAGAAAAAAAATGCAAGTGAAATTTATGTGATGTAATGCAAAGAGAGAGAAGGGAGAAAAGAGAGAGGGGAGAGGTGAAAGAGCATTGATGAGAAGAGGAAAGAGTGGAAGTTAGAGAGGAGAGAGGTAGAGGAAATCACAATGGCAAAAGAGAAGGGTAAGAGTGTGTGTTAGAGACAGAAAGAAGGAGAAACAGTGGAAATGATTGAAAGAACTATTCGACTGCGACCATACTGGGGCCCCATCTTGAAGGGTTTTAGTTGAACAAATCGACCCCAGTGCCTATTTTTAGAATCTCGTATTTATTCTATCTATTGGTCGTTTTTGCCGAACTGCAAGGTTACGGCAAAGTATAAAAAAAAAAAAAGAAAAAGCATTAGTTGAAAAATGATGGGAGCGAAACATAACACAATGATACATTCACACACACACATGTACACACAGACACACACACACACACACACACACACATACACACACACACACATATATATATATAAGTCTTATCAGTGGATGTGGTAGACGGAAACTGAAAGAAATCCGTCGTATATATATATATATATATATATATATATATATATATATATATATATATATATATATATACATGTATATATATATATACATGTATATATATATATATATATCTATATATATATATATATATATATATATATATATATATATATATATATATACATATATGTTGTTATGTTGTTATCGGTACACGCATAATGGATATGCGAGTGATGAATACATTACGTCCTTTGGCAAGCAGTTTTTGAACTTTAAGTGGAAAGGAACATAACTACATAATTTAGGTGCAGGACGAGCCATTTTCAGGAGAGGATGTTAGTCGGTACCATTAGTTCCCAGTTCTTGGCTGGTGCTTTATTTTATCGACTCTAGCAGGATGAAAGGCAAAGCTGACCTCAACTGATATTGGCTTACAAATTTTGGCACAACACTAGCAATTGGGTGCAAGGGGTTAAGTTAATAACATTGACCCCCATGTTTAACTGGTACTTATTTTATCGACTTCGAAAGGATGAAAGAATTTTAACTTAAAATGTAAAGATGGAAGAAATGGTGCGAAATATTTTGCTTGGTGTGGTAACGATTCTGCCAGCTCGCCGCCTTACACCTCAATTGATATTGACCTCAATAATTTAAAGAGCCGGAACTAAATACCGCAAGGTATTTTGTTTGGCGCTCTAATGATTCTGCCAGCTCACCGACATAATTAAATGATGCAAGACATTGTGTAAGAATTCAACTAATAATAATTGTTTCTGATTTTAGCACAATGCCAGACATTTAGGAGAAGGAATGGCTTAATAAATTAAATCGCCCCCCCCAAATATTTGACTGGTTCTTTATAAGTATGGACAAAAGGGGGAAGTTGATCTTCGCAATATTTACTTAGGAATGAATATTGCAATGGAGACAATGTAAAGGTGAAGTGCATAATCTGAGAGTCGCACATACAGTCTACGAACACGTCGATGTCCACCATCTTCAGCGCGTCACTTTTTCCTGATAATTCTGCAAGGCGTCACTGAAAAGATACACATTCATGCTTGAAATTGGGTGGCAGGCACCCGCTTTCCCTCACCCCGTCAAAGATCGAAATACGTCGTATGTGATACCTTTTAGTCGTTGCCTTTTTCAACAAATTAACCCCTTTTTGCCCCTACTATAATTCCCTAATTCAGCATATTTTTCTAAACTGTAAGATTCTGCTCTGTTTTGTTTTCAGTGAGTAACGCCACCTACTAATTATCCATTTCACACGTCAGTTTTTTCACTAATCAATTAGCTGATCGGGTCCTTACACAGGTCCTTATGCCTAATAAAGAGCCCGTTAAAATTCACGTAGTCTCTGAGGTCGTGGTGAAAACAATGAAACCTGCTCGATATTATCTAATCACTAAATCTGTCGGCTTTCTTTTTTTGCCAAACCGCTAAGTTACAGCGACGTAAATAAACCAACGCTGATCATCAAGACGTAGGGGTACAAACACAAAGACACACACACACACACACACACACACACACACACACACACACACACACACACAAACAAACATACACAGCACATACACAACACACATATATATGTATACATATATATGTATACATATATATATATATATATATATATATATATATATATATATATATATATATATATATATATATATACACACATATATATATGTACATATATACATACATATATACATATATATATATATATATATATATATATATATATATATATATAAAATTATAATACAGGTTATCAAGAGATACCACCACGCTGAAAAAATAGCAGTCAAATCCTGACTCCAAAACCACAATAAATGTCCGCAAGGCACGATTAGCGAAGACGAAGACCAAATAAACCAGTAAAAATAATAAGATAATTTCAAATCCTGGATTTCTGGCTTTGCATAAATGCTCTGCCTTCATCAGTGAAATATACTCAAGTACATAAATACAAATACATGTATATAAAAGGATTTGAAATTATCTTATTATTTTTACTGGTTTATTTGGTCTTCGTCTTCGCTAATCGTGCCTTGCGGACATTTATTGTGGTTTTGGAGTCAGGATTTGACTGCTATTTTTTCAGCGTGGTGGTATCTCTTGATACCCTGTATTATAATTTTAAATAATTATTACCTTTAAATAATTATTACCTTTAAATAATTATTACCTTTTTATTCCCATGCTGACCACTTGATAAGATCAATATTTTAAATACCGATCTTATCCTTATTTATATAAATATATATATATATATATATATATATATATATATATATATATATATATATATATATATATATATATATATATATATATATATATATAGTTTTAGGGAAAATAACCAATTTTCAAGAACTCATCGATGAAAATCCACTATCACATATAGAAAAATTAATAATTAAAAGCACAATAAATGAGTATAATATAAAGTAAAGTAAATATCATAAGATAAATATAATAAAAAGATTACACGTGTTTCATAACCAATTTTCAAATAGAAAAGAAATTTAAATCGATTAAAATCAATTGAAATTATCGAAAATAAGTTCTATTCAAAAATATAGCTACTCGTCAGATCGTAAGTAGAACAATAATTAGATATATATCTCAACCAACAATAAGTACCAAATGAATTAATATGAAATACTTATTATATAAAGATAGAAAAATTATTTAAAAAATATCATAATATCAAAATAATAACCATTCAATAATCATCCCTTCATCCATAATAATAACATGTATATTATATACAAAAAACATCTTACCTAAATTATCATTGTTTTAAATTATCATTGTTTTAAATACAAGTTGAACGAAGTTTAAGTTTAAAATAATAATGAAGATAAAATTAGTACATATTTAACCGGTGTAATAGTTAAAGCTATACTATTTAAAGCTAAAGACGTTTATTTAATTATGATTAAAGATCAATTGAATAATAGAAAAATACAAGATTATTTATTTCTACAAACGTAATAATAAAAAATATGAATGAAAAAATTATGAATGGAAAAAATTATGAATGAAAAAATTAGGAAAGAAAAAATTATTAAGAATAAAAGGTTAAACTTTATATATATATACAAAGTTTTGATTTTAAAAAAACTTTAACGATATTATAAACTATAAAGATTAGTAATTAATCAAATAATATTAATCAAAAATAATCGAAAATATATCAACACTATTCCAATCGAAGTTCTAATATTATGTTGAAATGAAACTATAACTTCTAAATAATATAGTGTTAAATAAGTTATCTATTAAAATAATCTATAAAGAATCAAATGAATAGTATAAAAACAAGAATACATATTATTTTCAAATAGTAGAAAATCTTTAGCAAAGTGAAAACAGTACTTATCCAAATTTTTCCGTAATTCAAACTGAAAAACTAAGACGTTATCTAATAGCTATAGCGTTTTAAGCAAGAGTTCGCGCGAAAATACTACGTTAAAAAAGAACGTTAAAATAGAGAATAGAATACGAAAGCATGAATGAAATAATAATACTTAAATAAATGAATGAAAAATTTAAAATTTATATAACTAACAACATAAAAAGAACAAAAAACTATAGTTATCTTATAAAACATATTAATAAATATTAAATTCTAATATATAATAAATAAATAAAAATATTAATAGTCGTAAATTAAATAATATTATGAAATAAACTAAAATACTACTATTGATTTAGTCTTATCAAAATCGTAGTGTCATTGTAATATAAAACCTTAAACTTACTAAAAAATTAACCTACCAATAAAAACAAAATATAGCTACTAGAGTAATTAAATAGATACCCCAACACACACCCTAATACATACATACATATATACATACATACATACACATATACATATATATATATATATATATATATATATATATATATATATATACATATATACATATATACATATATATATATATATACATACATACATACACACACATATACATACATACACACATATATATATACACTTACATGCATATATTCTTTATTTTTATGTGTGTATGAGTGTATTTGTTTTTATATGTATATTTTGGTAGGTACATGTGTGTATGTGTAGATATATATTTATGTATATATATATATTTATGGTAGTATGTATGTTTTGGTCTATATGTGTTATATGTATTTATATATATGTGTGTATTTATGTATATATGTGTATGTATGTTTTTATTTATGTATATGCTTTTATTAGTGTTTATGTGTATATATGTGTGTATGTTGTGTGTATATACGTATATTATTTTGTATATTCGTATGTATATTTGTATATGCATGTAAGTGTATATATATATGTGTGTATGTATGTATATGTGTGTGTATGTATGTATGTATATATATATATATATGTATATATGTATATATGTATATATATATATATATATATATATATATATATATATATATATATATATGTATATGTGTATGTATGTATGTATATATGTATGTATGTATTAGGGTGTGTGTTGGGGTATCTATTTAATTACTCTAGTAGCTATATTTTGTTTTTATTGGTAGGTTAATTTTTTAGTAAGTTTAAGGTTTTATATTACAATGACACTACGATTTTGATAAGACTAAATCAATAGTAGTATTTTAGTTTATTTCATAATATTATTTAATTTACGACTATTAATATTTTTATTTATTTATTATATATTAGAATTTAATATTTATTAATATGTTTTATAAGATAACTATAGTTTTTTGTTCTTTTTATGTTGTTAGTTATATAAATTTTAAATTTTTCATTCATTTATTTAAGTATTATTATTTCATTCATGCTTTCGTATTCTATTCTCTATTTTAACGTTCTTTTTTAACGTAGTATTTTCGCGCGAACTCTTGCTTAAAACGCTATAGCTATTAGATAACGTCTTAGTTTTTCAGTTTGAATTACGGAAAAATTTGGATAAGTACTGTTTTCACTTTGCTAAAGATTTTCTACTATTTGAAAATAATATGTATTCTTGTTTTTATACTATTCATTTGATTCTTTATAGATTATTTTAATAGATAACTTATTTAACACTATATTATTTAGAAGTTATAGTTTCATTTCAACATAATATTAGAACTTCGATTGGAATAGTGTTGATATATTTTCGATTATTTTTGATTAATATTATTTGATTAATTACTAATCTTTATAGTTTATAATATCGTTAAAGTTTTTTTTAAATCAAAACTTTGTATATTTATATAAAGTTTAACCTTTTATTCTTAATAATTTTTTCTTTCCTAATTTTTTCATTCATAATTTTTTCCATTCATAATTTTTTCATTCATATTTTTTATTATTACGTTTGTAGAAATAAATAATCTTGTATTTTTCTATTATTCAATTGATCTTTAATCATAATTAAATAAACGTCTTTAGCTTTAAATAGTATAGCTTTAACTATTACACCGGTTAAATATGTACTAATTTTATCTTCATTATTATTTTAAACTTAAACTTCGTTCAACTTGTATTTAAAACAATGATAATTTAGGTAAGATGTTTTTTGTATATAATATACATGTTATTATTATGGATGAAGGGATGATTATTGAATGGTTATTATTTTGATATTATGATATTTTTAAAATAATTTTTCTGTCTTTATATAATAAATATTTCATATTAATTCATTTGGTACTTATTGTTGGTTGAGATATATATCTAATTATTGTTCTACTTACGATCTGACGAGTAGCTATATTTTTGAATAGAACTTATTTTCGATAATTTCAATTGATTTTAATCGATTTAAATTTCTTTTCTATTTGAAAATTGGTTATGAAACACGTGTAATCTTTTTATTATATTTATCTTATGATATTTACTTTACTTTATATTATACTCATTTATTGTGCTTTTAATTATTAATTTTTCTATATGTGATAGTGGATTTTCATCGATGAGTTCTTGAAAATTGGTTATTTTCCCTAAAACTATATATATTTTATATATACTTTATCTATAAGGCTCAATTTAATTTTAATTTTTTATAAATTGATTTTAATTGAGTTTTTTACCTGTAATTTTGGATTTTGTCCCTAATAATATTATTATATATATATATATATATATATATATATATATATATATATATATATACACACACACACACATATACGTGTATGTGTGCATGTCTTTATATATGTATGTATGTATGTATATATATATATACGTAAGTACATATACCTACGCACAACGTAGCTGTGTGGTAAGAAGCTTGCTTCCCAGCCACATGGTTCCGGGTTCAATCACACAGCATGGCACCTTGGACAAGTGTCTTCTGCTATAACCTCAGGCCGACCAAAGACTTGTGAGTGAATTTGTTAGGTGGAAACTGAAAGAAGCCTATTGTATATATGTATCCACATACATATATAAATATATATATATTCTGTTTTGTCTTGGGAGAGTTATTCTCTTTTAGTGCCTTATAATTTAACACATAGGTAAAATTTCCTTCTTTATATATATATATATATGTGTGTGTGTGTGTGTGTGTATACGTGTGTGCGTGTCTTTCTGTCTATGCTTCCCCACCACCGCTTAACAACTGGTATTGGTGTGTTTACGTCCCTGTAACTTAGCGGATCGGCAAAAGAGACCGATAGAATAAGTACTAGGTTTTTAAAAAATCCCGGAGTCGGTTTTTTGAGCTACAATCCTTCAAGTTGGTGCTCCAGCATGACTGAAGTCAAATGACTGAAACAAAATAAAAGATACAAGATGAAATAGGTTAACCAACAGAATATCTCAGAATATATGTTCAACCTTATCTTTTATTGTCTTCTTAATGTTAGAAAAATGATGTGGCACAAATTCGTAGAAGTCGCGTTAGTTTGATTCGTTTGTTGTATAGATATTTTACCGGAAGTCAGAGCTGATACGCCAAAGCGATCTCAATACATTCAGTTACTTTAATGTTTAATGTTTATAGTTAAGTCTTTAATGTTTAATGTTTATATCTTCGCGGTTCATGAAAAAAGTGAATGCGAGCATTTTGGAAGCTCGATCCCCATAGTTAAATTTTTTTTTACTGGAACACGTCCTTATTTCAGATGTAACTGTTCAATGGGACATTTTCCGGTCGAGAAAGCCAGGTTATCATGCTCATTCTAAAATCTATTATTGGAGGAAAGCCCAAGAAGTGTTTGAGGTGTTACTTCTCCGAGTGTAAGACGCCCAGAAAGGATTGGTACACTTTTACACTCTCAAACTAATGTTATACTAACATAACACTCACGATCCTATTGCCGGTCATATCATAACGGACATAGAAGCTAATGGCTTCTGATCAATACTATAGTAAATCGTTTGCGTAAATGAAAGCAGCGCAACTTTTTGACAGCTCCAACTATTACATAATCCTTTTTCGTCAACGGCGCTATGAACTTTATCAGTAGAATTAAACGAT
>NC_142944.1:50919283-50931783 GCF_046866305.1 Octopus bimaculoides
AGACTTTATGGAGTTAACACCAAAGATATCAACTACATCATAAGCAGTTGTCCGAAAATGTCATCATGGTATTATCTACCGAAGAGATATGATGTTGTGGCTAGAACATTGTATAACGAGATCCGTGGAATGGATAACTCCGAGGACAAAGAAATAAGAACCCATAGTATCGTGGAAACCATAGCCACTCACAATAAAAAGGAGTACTGGTGGAATGTCCCAGTGAAAACCTCGATAAAATGTAATCACAATAGACCTGATATAGGTATTTGTGATTGAGAAGAAAACTACCCGGCGGGTGTTAACGTAAAGCTGAAGGATCAGTAAAAAAGAAAATATCTATGCTGAACTATTGAGAAATCTGCATTTTCTCCATCTAGACTACAAGTTCGGGTTTATACCTGTAAATATTGGGGCACTAAGATTTGTAACACATTGCTAAAATATCAATCTTGAGAAATTAAGCTTCTCAAAACAAGGAGAAAGCTGGTTCAAAGACTACAGATCCAAGCCATCACTGGAACAGTAAAAATCCGTAAAAACTTTCTATAAGTATATCATTTAAGTATATGTGAGCATGTCTAGATATGTAACTATATGCATGAGAATACATACATAAAGCAAAACATACAAATCTGCGCATATACATGTATACAAACGTACATACATACATACATGCATACATAAATACATACCTACATACATACATACATACATACATACATATATACATATATATATACATACATACATACATACATACCAGTAGCGTGCGGTGACTTCCGGGGTTGGGCATGCAATGAATTTCTCACCCCCCATCCACGGCAATTTTTCAGTAAATAAATTTTCGTATTCCTACAATTTACATATGGGAGATTCTGAATATGCAATCACCCTCGTATGACCTAGAATAAGCAGGGAATAAAAAATGGCTCTGTAAAGATGAGCCTGAAATAAGTGTATTGTTTGTATTTTTCTCTCTCTTCGAAACGTCAGTACTTTCCCATCCTCACTCTCCCTTAAAAAGTCTAAAAACCATAAGTGAAATGTAATAAAGATGAAATTGGATTCTGTTAATATTTTTGCATATTCGGAATCTCTGTTAAAGGTAGGAATCAGAAAAAAATTTTTCACAAAGTTTGTTTTTCAAAGGGTGCGATTCTGCATTAGCCCCTATACCTATTGGTTGAGCTGAATCAAATTGAAATGATTTAATTAAGAGAACACATTTAGTTACATTATATGGCAATGCTTTAAGATCGTTACGCCCTGGAAGACAAGTCAGGTGTTTTATCATGCTACTTGTCAATTCTGGGAAAATTATCGATACTCAAGCAGACTGTTCTGAGACTTACTGAACTCCGTATATTAAAAGACTACGTCTCACGCACACACATTGAAAATACACTCATATACACGAATACACACACAATGAAAGACAGTGAAAATTCAACATTATAAAAAGCCCCCCAAAACTGTTGTGGCAGAAGTCAACATCTCTGAGATTGAAGAGTTCTGGCATAACTTCAACAAGGTCACTGCTGTAAATGTAACTCATTAAATGACTTAACTTCGCTTTTTAAAATCTTTCATTGAATACGTCACATTGAGCTCACTTTGTAATCGAATTACATCAAAAAATCTGCCATAAGTGATTTTTAAAGAATGTATAGAGTCCACAGGAAATTGTTTGCAATATTCATCAACTTTGTTGAAATTCAAAAGTTCCATGAATTTAAACTCTTCTAAGGATGAATATCGTGCTTTTATTTGGTCAACTACTGTACTGATAATTTTGTTACAATGCATTCTAATAATGTCGTTGAGGCTCAATAGATATATTTTTGGATCTCTGAATTCCGATTCCTGCATCGACTCCATATTTTTCCCCTAATATATCATAAAAGATTGAAAAATTATCAAGTTTGTTTTCGAGTACAGTTCTAGTTTTATCTATTTGCTCTTTACAATACACTATGTCATGATTTTTACTCTGGATATTAAATAAGACCTCAGTAAAAGAAAAAATGTCACTGAATACTTCTAACAAAAATAAGAAATCACTGGTTTGACAGACCAGTGAAGATAGAAGCTGTATCTAGATGACTTTCCATTTTTTTGTCATATTTACTGATTAAATATACGAATTCTTTGGTCACCTACCGTTTATAATTAATTGTTTTCCATCGAAGTCTCTTTTCAAAAAACTATTTCTCAAAATATCGTTTATAACACACATTTCACTCATTTGGAAAAAAGTAACACACGTGTAAGCATCTGCGTATATTGTAAGTAAATTTTAAAAATTAAAAAAACGGAAAAATGACGTTAGTCAAATTAAATATTTTTGTTTTCAGAACACTCCAAAAATATAATAATGCAAACAGATGTTTTGGATAAAAGATTCAAACTTACCGCCAGGCTGTTCCAAGAATTATGGCTAATTATAGCAGTTCTTGAGAACTGCTCTAGTTCCGGTCAGAACCAGCTAACAAAGAGATAGAGAGGTGGGGGCCATGCTATTATCAGAAAGCATTATTTCCTATGATAAGTTTGTGGAATCACTGTCAGAGAGAGGAAGGGGTACAAAATATATATGCTATGGTCTTAGCATATCTTTTGACAGGTCACTAAGAGAGAGAGAGAGAGAGAGGAGAAGGAAGGAAGGACAAACTAACATAGATAGGGAGTTAGGAGTGTCTATATGCTGGATTCTCATTGCATACCCTTCTCAAAGCTTTTACTAGTCACTGAGAGAGGGGAAGGGGAGATCGGTCTTAGCATATCTTTTGACAGGTCACTAAGAGAGAGAGAGAGAGAGGAGAAGGAAGGAAGGACAAACTAACATAGATAGGGAGTTAGGGAGTGTCTATATGCTGGATTCTCAAAGCTTTTACTAGTCACTGAGAGAGGGGACGGGGAGACAGAATATTTCGAAAACTGGACGGATTATTTTTTGCAAGAAAGTAACTATTTTATCTAATTTTCCGAGACTGCACGCCACTGATACATACATACCCTGTCGTTGATGTTGAAATTCCAATGGAGCTTTGGATCTAGATTAGAAACCGACTCTTTTTCTTTTGGCAAGAAATTTTGATATGAAACTGAATAATGACATACATACCTACATACCTACATACATACATACATACATACATACATACATACATACACAGTCCTTCAGTTTTCGAAGCCCTGTAAAAGAACTCGGAAGGTTGGACCTCCAAGCAGGCTTTTCGCGATACCCTTAAAACCAGTACATTAAAATCATGTAAACTGTGTGCATTTTCTGTCTTATATATATATATATATATATATATATATATATATATATATATATATATATATATATATATATATACAAAGTGTTTGTATGTGTGCATTTTGTGATTGTGTGAATCTTTTCGTATATGTGTTTTTGTATGTAATGTGTACGTAATCGACTTCAATTTGATGTCGAAAAAATCGATATACTTCGCTTAAAACATTTCTAATCAATCCACTAGAAGCAATCAAAGTCGATCTGATACTCTGTTACCAATAACCATTATCAATAACCTCACCACCATCCTACATCTCTGTCATTTGACAATTCTCTGGTGATAGATTCTCATTCCCGAAGGAAATCACGTTTGTCCAAATGAAACAATGCTTCTATGTGAATAAGCAATTAGTTATTTGAAATTAAATACTGAGTTTAATGTCAGTAAATCAAGTCTACTTTTCACAGAACAACGATTCAGTTTGTCTCAAGCCATGCATTTGTTGCTGGCAATAATTATTGTGTACACATATCGTATGTAGAAGTAGGCATTGCAGTGTGGTTAAGAAGCTTGTTTTACGAAGACGAAGTTTCAGGTTCAGCTCCACTGTGTGGAACCTTGGGCAAGGTTCACTAAAGCCTCGGACCGACCAATACCTTATGAGTGGATTTGGTAGACGGAAACTGTGTGGAAGCCAGCTGTGTACATATATGCATGTGCGTTTGTGAATGTATATATACGTGTGTGTGGGTGGGTGGGTGCGTGCGTGCGCGTTTTTGTGTGTATGTACGTATGTGTGTGTCTTTTTGTATGGCTCCTATCACCGTTTAACAACCGTTGTCTGTTTGTTTGTTTACATCCCTGTAACATAGTGACTCGGCTAAATAAAAACCGGTTGAATAAGTACCAGACTTTAAAATAAGTAATAAATTCGTGTTGTTCGACTAAATTCTTCGAAGCCTGAAGCAACTGAACGACCGAAACAAGTAAAACATGAGAGATAAAAATATCACTTTTTAAAGTTATCTCTACATATTTTCTATAGAAACTAGAGCCGGACGTGAAAGTTACGACGTTTCGTATACGAATACGTTTACGTAAACAATGCGATCGACGATAGAAAAATACGTAATGACTGTATATGCATACTTAAGGGTTTATTGCTTCTTCTTCAGCACCACATGCAGCCCATTAACCATCCACGAACACAGGTTGCGTATTTTGTTTTACTTTGTTAATGATGATTGTCTAAGATATAATTTTATGTGGGTTCTGTTGAAATTGTGTGGAATATGCGATTAAATTAAAAGTTTAATAATGACTACATTTACCGTTTCTGTGAATTAGTATGTTAATTAGCATGTACTGGGGAAAAGTCACTTTGTCATCTCTAAAATATTTTGAGGTGTGCATTTGTATCACCTTATTATGAAGGCACTCCAAGGCGACGAGCTAGCAGAATCGTCACCACGCCGGACAAAATGCTTAGTGGCATTAATGTTATTAGCTCTTTACTTTCTAGGTTCAAATGCCACCAAAGTCAACATTGCTTTCCATCATTTTCGGGGTCGATGAAATAAGTACCAAACAATATTGAGGGTCGATGTAATCGATTGCCCTTTCCCTTAAATTTCAGGCCTTATGCTTATATTAGAATTATGAGCCGGAGACAGTGTAGAATCTTTAACATGTCAGACAAAATGCTTAGCGGCATTTCTTCCGATTTGAAAAGTAAAGATCGAGTTGATAAAATAGGAACCAGTTATACACTGGGTTGGATGTAATCGACTAATCCCCTTCCAGAAAAAAACATTATAAAGCTACTCCATAATTTGGAACTATTTCCAGTGTAAACAATATCCAGACTGTCGTATCTATACATATATTCCCTCTTAACTAAAACTGTGAATCTGAAAAGAATGTTATTTAAAAGTATTTATTTTCATATTCTATTCCATTAAATGTTTTTGGTGGCAAGACTTTTTAGTCTTGTGATACGATCATAACCGTTCCTGCCTCGTTTTCGAGTACTGCGTTTTCAGCTAACACTGACTTTTTTTTTTTTTTTTTTTTACACTATATTCATTCACACTTCGTTTACAAGGATTTGCAGGAATCGCCATTAACTTTGTAGAAATCATGATCGTCATTATTATTACTAGCATTAATATTGTCGTTGTTGTTGGTGTTGTTATTATTATTATCATTATTATTGTTATTATTATTATTATTATTATTACTATCATTATTATTATTATCATTATTATTATTATTGCTGTTGTTATTTTTATTATTCCTTAATTATTGAACTTGTGCAAGTGAGCTGTCTGGTTGTTAATTTTTAATGATAAACAAACTTTAATTTTTTTTCTCCTTTCCACATGATACGTATCATCATCATGATTAACATTCGACTCCATTCTTTGTTTTCATAGAACTTAACACGAATATTCCGAAAACTTAGCGACAATGTTATTTTGACACAATCTCACACAAACTCTCCCTACCCACTTACCGTCCCCACTTTCTGTTTATTTCTGTCATTCCACTTTCAATCTGTGGCCAAACTTATTGTTCTGTATTAGATTCACACAATTCACACAAACACGTGTGTCTGTCTGTATGTATGTATGTATGTATGTATATATATGTGTGTGTGTGTGTGTGTGTGTGTGTGTGTGTGTGTGTGTGTATGTATATATGTATGTATGTATGTATGTATGTATGTATGTATGTATGTATGTATATATTAAAGGGAAGACAGAATGTAACAAAAAGCATTCATTAGCTGTTATATCCTTATGGATAAGTGAATCCACTGCAACAGTGTAATAACAATATAATCAAAACAAACGGCAGTAACCACACGTAACTTAACAATCTTTTAACAACCAGCAATCCAACGCGCTAACTCGAACTGGAAACTTTGAGCTCAAACTTTCAACTATCAACACACGAACTGTGGAACTGGCACGAACTACCTCACTTACTCAGGCTGCTACTATCTATATGTAATGGTTCAATCCGTTCTCGCAAGGAAGCGTCGTACTCTCGCACAACATCTCCCCTTTTGAGATTTCGTGTTCCAAAGGAATAAAGGAATTATATATATATATGTGTGTGTGTGTGTGTGTGTGTGTGTGTGTGTGTGTGTGTGTGTGTGTGTGTGTGTGTTAGTATCTCTTTCGCTTGGGCATTATCTCAAGGTGTTTGGTCTGCTTTCCTTTTTTCATGCTGGTTCTACGGGACTCTGTTACTTTTGGTACCGGTACATCGAATATTTCACAGAATACTTCCAAAGGAATTTCTTTCTGATCTTGAGTATGCATCTCCCTTATCTGGTTTATATGTCTCTTATGTTCACTGTGTGACCCTTTAATTAGATACATCATACTTCCAATTTTTCTGGTAACAAGGCCATCTTTCCAGTCTTCTTTACCGTTTCTATAGGTTTTGAAATGCACTTTATCACCTATCTCGACGTATTACGTTGGCTCTTTCGTATTTCCTTTACATCTTTTTTCTCTGGTAATAGCTTACCAAAAATGGATTTTATTCTTCTTGCGAACATCAACTCTGCGGGAGATTTCGCTGAATTTGTGTTTGGATTGGGGTTCACTCTGTATATTCTTAAGAAATGTGTCAGTGCTTTGTCGTTATTCAATTCATTTCTCGCTTTTCTTGATGCTCTCTTAAAGGTGTCCACAAATCTTTCTACCTGCCCGTTTGACCACGGGTGGTAGGGTGGAGTGAAAATATGCTTTATAGCATGCCTTTTACAAAATTTCTTGAATTCATACCAAGAGAACTGCGTTCCGTTGTCTGAAACTAGTATGTTAGGAACACCGTACAGCGCAAACAATTCGTATAAGAACTTTATAGTAGTCTTAAAGGTTGGTCTATAGCACCTGCAAACCTCCGGTCACTTATTACAGCTATCTACTACGGCATTGATGTGGCAACATTTGAAATATTGTCTAGGTAAATGCAGCTGATGAAGACTGATCAGATTTACGTTGTGAAACGTATTTGAAGAGTCTGAAACCGGTCCTGCATTATCCTTAATCTGGGTTGTCCATTTTCGAATGTTCTTCCTACAGGTAAGACAAATTTTTCATGTTTGTTGCACACACGCATTTTTGCCAGTATATACGCAGTGAAGCTATACAATAACGTCGTAATTATGTCGATTGCTATTTTCCAGTAAATGTTGGTGCCTTGTTGTGCCACTCTTCTGAATTTATACATATATATATATATATATATAAGTGTACAATATATAGGAAGAATCCGAGGGAATAATTCCAAGGTAGCTAATTGTTGCTTAAGTGTCCTAGGAAACAATGGACACACTTGTGTGGGATTTGAACACAGGAACAAGCAAGATGTATTTTTCATATATATATATATATATATATGTGTGTGTGTGTGTCTGTGTGTGCACACATGCATATGCATACATACAAATGTACATATATACACACACACACACACACACACACACATATATATATATATATATATATATACGATAGGATTCTTTGAGTTTCCGTCCACCAAATCCACTCACTGCGCTTTAGACAGCCCGAGATTAACGTAGAAGAGATTTGTCCAAAATTCTACGCACTGTAACTGAACCCTGAACCGTGTGTTTTGGAAGCAAACTTGTTACCACACAGCCACGCCTATTTGTTATTTTATAATTTAGAAATTATTTTTATTATGTTTATTATATAAATATTTGTGGGAAACAAAGTTATTGTTTAAAGGGTTCTAAACAGGTCGCTTACGTGTTCATCACATTTATGATGGCAAGAGTAATAATAATTGTCAGATTGGAACAAATATCACTGGAGGATTTCGTTCGAAAACACTACTTTTTGCCACCGATATTTACATAATTTGCCTCTGTGTATATCATTCCAATGTACAAATCAGGAAGCAAAACATTCACTGATTTGTGGATTTGCACGAAAGCTAGTCATGCTATTTCAAATACCACCTCGGCCACTACTACCGCCATCGCCGCCACCACCACAACCACCAACAACAACAGCGATAATACGAGCAAGTCAAGGTACCATTTATTTGGTCGCTCGGTCTAAGAGAAATGGCAACAAAATCTTCCTTAAAATCACAATCCCACCGTCTGCTTTTTTTTTTTTTTTTTCTTAAGAGAGATTCGATCGATAACGCGATCCGGGATGCGCTATACGTAAAAACAATAGTGTGTCTCAACTGGAACGTTTCTACTAATTCAAGGTCGTTTTTTCAAGGATCGTCAGTCAAATGAATGAACGTTACTACAAGTAGATGAAAGAAAACTCCTGAACGTTGTGAAAAGACAAACGCTCGTCTATTATGGCCATAATCAAAGAAGCAGAGGTCTGGAAAATATTATCATCATGGAAAGAAGAGTAAAGGACAGTAGATCAAGAGACAGGCACAGAACGCAATGGATTGACAATACCGAGAATTGATTGGACAAGAGTTGCAAGGCAGCTGAAGAATTCGCGCTTAATCGGGAACACTTTTGTTGTAGTGTCATGTGAGCTGCCGACGTACGATACGTAACGATGAATTCCGGGCCGACTGGAGGCTAAAAAGCAATCGCAACAACATATTGCCATCACCATCAACACCGCCACCACTACCATCACAATCACCACCACCACATCGCCACCACCACCACAACCACAACCACCACAACCACCACCACCACAACCACTACCACAAGCACAACCACCACAACCACCACCACCACCACCACCACAACCACCACCACCACAACCACTACCACCACAACCACTACCACAACCACCACCACCACAACCACCACCACCACAACCATTACCACCACCACCACCACAACCACCACCACGACAACAACTACCACCACAACCCCAGCCACCATCACCACCACAACCTCAACCACCACAACCCCAACCACCACAACCCCAACCACCACAACCCCAACCACCACAACCCCAACCACCACAACCACCACCACTACAACTACCATCACCACCACAACCTCAACCACCACAACCCCAACCACCACAACCCCAACCACCACAACCCCAACCACCACAACCCCAACCACCACAACCCCAACCACCACAACCACCACCACTACAACTACCATCACCACCACAACCCCAACCACCACCACCACCACAACTACCATCACCACCACCAACATAACCGCCATAACCATCTTTATAATCTCCACTATCTTTGCCAGAATTCTATGTAAAACGTAGGACTATCGCTTTCCTTCTTTTAAATCGTTCTTCCTCCCGTCATTTCTTTCTTTCCTTCCCTCCTAGTTTTTTCTTCTTCTTTTCATTTCTCCTTTCCCTTTTTTCTTTATTTCCTTCTTTATTTCGTTCCTTTCTTCTGTATACCCATCAATCCTATTTTTCTCCTTCCTTCTTCCATCCTTCTCTCCTCTTATCCTCATTCCGCTCCTCCTTCGTTCCCTCAATACACACTTTCTGTTTGTTTGTTTTTTGGTGGTGGCGGGGGGCATTCTTCTTTCCGTCTTTCTATTTATAGACCGAGAAACAAGGTATACAGAGGGTGCCGGTGCACACCTTAAAATTTTGGTGGGGACAAAGAAAATGCGTTTGACCGTCAACCTGAGAAACTCCATCGCCAAAATGAACGAACGAAGAAACATTTTTGAACAAATTTGAAACATTACTTTTCCATTATTGAATGGTAGAATCGCTAGCAGAATCGCTAGAAATGCTTTGTGGTATTTCGTCAAGGTCGACTTTGCCTTTAATCCTTTCGAGGTCGATAAATTAAGTACCAGTTGCGTACTAGGGTCGATCTAATCGACTGACACCACCTCTCCAAAAATTTCGGCCCCTGTGCTTAGAGTAGAAAAGATTATTGAATCTTTCTGATTTGATTGTACAAATATGACAATAATAATTATTATTATACATGTGTTTTTAAGGCGGTGAGCTCAGAGAATCGTTAGCAAACCTGGCAAAATACTATCCGGCATTTCACCCGTCTTCACGTTCTGAGTAGAAATTCCGCCTTTCGGGGTTAATGAAATAAGTACCAGTTATGCACTGGGGTCGATGTGATCGACTAGTCCCCTTCCCAAAAATGTCAGGCCCTGTGCCAAAATTTGAAACAATGCTATACCTGTGTCTGTTTTAATATTAAGACTGAAAAAAAGAGAACTCGTTTCTAAAAAATGTTGGTTTGCTCCCCAAAGGAAATATCCTTCCCATACCTCTGCTTTTATTCTTCTTTCTTTCCTTTCTTCTGTCCTTCCATCATTTTTCGTTTCCTACTACTTCTTATCCTTCTTCCCTACCTTTCTCCCTTCCTTTCTTTCTTCCTTCCTTCCTTCCTTCCTTACTCCCTTCCTTCCTTTCTTCCTTCCTTCCTTCCTCCCTTCCTTCCTTGCGTCCTTCCTTCCTTCCTTACTCCCTTCCTTCCTTCCTTCCTTCCTTACTCCCTTCCTTCCTTCCTTCCATCCGTTCAACTTTTCCTCATTTCACCATCCTTCCACTCTTCCTGCCTTCTACCTTTCCTCACCTTTTTTCTTTTCCTTCCTTCCTTCCTTCCTTCCTTTCCTTTCCTTCCTTCCTTCCTTCCTTTCCTTCCTTCCTTCCTTCCTGCCTGCCTGCCTGCCCGCCTGCCTGCCTTCCATCCATCCTTTCATCTTTCTATGTAATTTTTCCATCTCCTGTTCCATACATCCATTATTGCTGCCATTCATTGACATATTGTTAAGAGACAAGATAAATGGATTCTTGGATCATATATCCAAATCTTTACGAAACTTTCTTTTTCCTTCCTCTTCCCTGCCACTACATTCCCTTTTTCTTTCTCGTTTCTTTTTTTTTCCTC
This sequence comes from Octopus bimaculoides, assembly GCF_046866305.1. Taxonomy (NCBI): domain Eukaryota; kingdom Metazoa; phylum Mollusca; class Cephalopoda; order Octopoda; family Octopodidae; genus Octopus; species Octopus bimaculoides. The sequence goes on from NC_142944.1 coordinate 50,930,428, forward strand.
TTTTTCTTTCCTTCTCCTTACTTGCCTTCCTATATATTACTATCCCTATCTATCATTTTCTCTTTTCGTATCTTTTATTTCTTACCTATTTAACTTCTTCCATTTCTAAAATCATTTTTTTTTCTTTTTTTTTTTTGTCTTTTGTCCTTTCTTCATTTTTATAGTTCGTGACCAAAAATTTGGCAAGATGGAAGAAAATATATAAGAATGACATTATGGCACTTTCTGAAAGTTGGTTGAGAAGAATGAAGAGAGAGGACAGAAGAAAGGGACGAAGTTAGAAAACAGAAGAAGAAGGAGAAGAAGAAGAAGAAGAAGAAGAAGAAGAAGAAGAAGAAGAAGAAGAAGAAGAAGAAGAAGAAGAAGAAGAAGAAGAAGAAGAAGAAGAAGAAGAAGAAGAAGAAAACAACAACAACGACATCACCGGCGCCAACGACAAGGACAAGAGCAAGATCATGAGAGAAAAAAAGACGGGAAAAACAAGGTTGAACAATTATTTGCATCAAAAGGACATGGTTTATCTATTCAGTAGCGTTGTTGTTGTTGTTGTTCTTCTTCTTCTTCTTCTTTTTCTCCTTCTTCTTCTTTTTCTTCTCCTTCTCCTTCTTCTTCTTCTTCTTCTTCTTCTTCTTCTTCTTCTTCTTCTTCTTCTTCTTCTTCTTCTGCTTCTTCTTTGTGTTCTTGCTGCTGCTGCTGGTATTGTTGTTATTTTTTTTTTGTCTTTCCATTATCGATATTGCTTTCGATTTCTTCGTCGACATCCATCGTTTTTATTGTTAACCCAATGTTTGTATAATAAAACAGTAAATTCCGAGGAAACTAGAGATATTCTGCATCGACAAACAGTGGAATATGTTTTATATCGTGCAGAAGAAAAGTCTAACGTTTCGGAAATTTGTTCATCTTCAGGGAGAAAGCATTTACAGAAATGTTGCAGTTTAAGGCCATTATTGTTAATAAGGAAGTGAGAAAAAATAGGTTGCAGTTTAAGGCCCTTATTGTTAATAAGGAAGTGAGAAAAGTTGGAAGTGGTGTGGAGTGGTATGTGTACCTGAAGAGAGAGAAGGAGAGAAAGGGGTGGTGTAAAAACAGGTGAAATATGCCAGTCGTATTATATCGGAAAAATTAAAATGTGAGGGACATATCGAATAAGCCAGAAGAAGAAGCAATACAAACAAATATATGGGTTGGAAACGTATTCAATAACATTGACACAATCACAAATAAGACAGGACAAAGCGGTAGTAGGGTCAGCTAGCATAGAAATGACATCAGTAAGGTGGTAAGATTAATTAAGAATTAGGGGAGTTGTTGGGAGTGGAAGAAATAGCGAGAAAATTACTCGAGAAGAGATTA